>NC_041339.1:29448741-29576241 GCF_004354835.1 Perca flavescens
CTCATCACCATTTCGCCGTTCATAATCTATAAAGTGCGCAGTAGCACCATAATCCTGTACGCACCGTGCATACATTTTAGTTTTATGTAATACTTTATATAATAATGTATTTCTGTCACCCACCTGCTACCATCTAACCCTTATAACAAATAATATGTAGCCTACAGTAGATTTGTAGGCCTAACGCATTCTGCTTATCTTGCATACATGTAACAATTATTTTATTATTATACATCCTAATCGTGATTCATGTGGATAAAAATGAGTGGAGAGGAGGGTGAGCTGGGCAACCAATAGTGAAAATAAACTTAATTTGCTAAACACCTTTCATACAAGAAACAGCCTACAGCTCTCAGTGCTTTATAATAACAAAATGACATGCAGTGAGTGCTTCACATGAAACGACATAATTATTGCAGAAAAAGAAGGGGAAAAAATGGTGATGTAGTAATATTTTCCACTGGGTTATACACGTTTATTAAGCCTGCATGAAACATCACGTTTAAAACGCACGGGGTATAGTATCCAGATGCGCTTATTTCACCGGCAGACCCACATCTATAACATCGCCCTCGCATGATTACAGCCGAGTGTAAGGACAGTCGGATTCTCCTCGCACTGCGGTTGTCTTATCCTAATTCCTTTTGAATTCTCCTTCACGCCTTTCCTTGACCTCAGGATTAAGGAAAAGTTAAGCCTTGGTCTTGACTCAGTCTCGATTTGTCTTGGACTTGACAAAGGTGGACTTGACTACAGCCCTGCCTTTAAATATACCAGCAACGTCTAAATACTTGGCCAAATCATTTATTTATTTTAAAAACAATTTCAAAGCAAATCTGATGACATCTACAGTATATTAGATCGTTGACAGGTTTCCACTACAGCAGCCTTAACTAACATTAGTTTAACAGACTGAAAGGACAAGCAGCCTCAAATATATTGTGTTTATGAGGTTGAAATCTTAAAACATTAACATTTTAAGTGTGTGATTCTGGTTATCGCTCACTATCTACAACTTGGTGATCATTAGCCTATTAGCTCACATTCTTCTAATAAGGCTGTCTTATTGTACTATACAGTAGCAAGCTACCTGGTGTGAGCTTGTGGATTTTGTCTCTCTACAGGACTCAATGGGCGGCTCTCCCAACGATATCCGTATCTCTGACATGAGGCCCACCCTGGTGGATCCTCCTATGTACAAACCAAAGGTGGTGCTGCTGGGGAAGGACAAGAAAGGTACTGTATGACACGATACGTATATATGTACAGGAATATAGAAACACACAGAGGCTCATACACATACATTTCACACAGTCATTTAATGTGGTCTATTCTAAAGCGCTTTGGGGCATGTTGTAATTTAATAAAGTGTCCACTAATTAGTCATGGTGGTAAACTGATTCAGCCAAAGGCCGTAGTTTCATCCGAGGTAAACCAAAGTTCTACTAATGAGTCCAAAGCTAATTTTACTGCCCTAAAAAAAATATTAATCTTTTTTTTGTTCTAGATCATTTACTGCCTTAATCCCATCTACTGAACAAAACAGTTCATTATCTCTCCTCCATGAGGAACTGTAGCTCGGTCTAATTCAGAGCTCCTTCATGTAATCTACTCCTTTGGCAGGGAACTCACTGTGAAATGATTCAAACTCAAACGGCTTGTCTGTCTTAGTGAGTGTAAATTTTTTTAATGAAGGATCTTGTGGCAAAGTTAATTGGAAGCTTTCTTCGTTTGGTCAAGATCTTAATAGGTTTGACTTATTAGCCCGCTGGTCCCTGGCCCCTCCTTTATGTCTTTCTACAACAGAGTTTGTTTTGATGCTGCTTTGTTTACAGGGCGCCCTTCGAAACGAGCTTCTTGATTAACGGGACTAGTGTGTGTTAAACAAAGAATTTTAAAAACTGTTAAGCCCACGTTTACTAACCAGGCCAATTTAATGCGTCAGTGCAGTGGACTCAATATTGTCCAAACATATAATGAGAGCACTACAGTAATCTGGGTCAAGAGACAGAATGACAAGATTAAGAAAGAATTCTGATTCTTCTACCTCTCATCATCTGTCATACAGTATACAGGCTTCGATGCAATTCAGCCTAAACATCATTCGGGATGCACTTTTTGATTTTGTTGTAGCTAACATAGTTAGACAGTTTAGTTTCAATATCCACACGGTGATCTGGGATTTAGGAGGATTACTTTGTCCTAATAAAGGTCTGCATTTTCAAAACAAGATTAAAATCGTGAAATTGTACGCTCTGTTTGGTTTTCAAAATAAGATTTTAAATTTACAATGATATAAAACAGAGAAAAGCTCAAATCCTCCCATGTGAAACTAGCACATCTATGTGTAATAAATGGCTTAAATTATTAATGTATTATAAAATAATGGTCTTGATTAATTACCTGTTGACCAGTTAATCAAAACAGAAATTAGCCATGTCTGTGTCATGACCTGCATTCTTTTGAGATGTCCACATTATACGGTCAGAAATCAATCATTTGGTCACAGAAACTACTGTCAAATATGTTAAATATGGCCCCCAAAGTGTGGCTTAGGTCACCTGAACATATTCTTTTATCACTACCAGTACAAGCAATAACACCTGGTATTAAAGAGTTGAGGAGATAAATCAAATCCAAGGGGATAAGATACAGACATGACATAAAGGCACTTGTAAAAGAGGGTTATCAGAAAGAAGTGGATGTGACATTTTCACTGAACAGAGCTGTCTGTCTCTCTCTGTCTATCTATCTGTTTCTGTCCAGAGTCTACAGATGAAGAGGTGGATAAGCTTCACTGTCTGAACCGCAGCGGCTCCTCAGCCACCTACTCCGACTACTCTCCCTCACAGGGCTCCTCCGGCTCCTCCAACCCACCCGGCAACTCACACTCACACTCTCACTCTCACGGACACCCACACACTCCTGCCCTGCCGGCCCCAAACAAGGACCAGGCCCCTCAAACACACTGGACCAACAGGTACACACACACACACACACACACACACACACACACACACACACACACACACACACACACACACACACACACACACACACACACACGACTGCTTCATGTTCAATTTCATCACATCCCTTCGACGATCCATCATCTCTTCTTCTTTTTCGATTCCAACCCCCTTCAATCTCCTCCATCTATCATCCATCTCATCCATCTAACCAATCGCTCCATCCATCCTCTCCTCCCTCCATCTTTCTGTGTCTCTCTTATCTCTCCGCTCGCTCAGTCAAGGTCAGAGAGACTCATTAGGATGCTGCAGACTTCTGTCCAGGATTCTCTCTCTTTCCCTTTCTCAGCTCTCTTTTCCTCTGCTTTAAAGGTGTCTAGTCCAGCCTTCAGTACTGAGTATTTATTTTCTTCACACCAACACATAAAAAGAAGCAAATAAAGATGCTCGGTCCTCTTGCTGAAGTTGTTACCCTGATTGCAGTGCACTTATGATGTTTGACAGATTTGGAATTAAATATAGCATTGAAAACCACAAAACGTGTTTTTTAAACTTAGTTGTAATCAGATATGTTGCAGCTATGAGCAAATGTCTCAACTTAACTGCCAGTCATATTCATGGCATTTTCAGTATAGCCTCAACGTTACTGAAGATTGCAGCCTCAAGCCTGTAACGATATTTGAGATACTAATTTTTGAACATCAACATACATTTTTTGGTAGGAATCACTCACATCAGACATTTCATAGTTGACTTGACAAAGCTGTTTCAAAACTACCTCGAACATATCTTTAGCATTTTTTCATTACTATATCAGCTGTCATATTAAGATAACATAAATTATTTTCTAATGTATTGGTCATGCTCTAATTTTTAGTGTTGGCGCAAACTGTTGTATCAACATCTATTCAAAGTAGAAATGCTTGCTGGGTTACTGGCAGGTACCGGTAATTGACACATTTTATTGTCACAGCATTGCTAAAACTCCATTCATGCTCCTAATTTCTACTATTTTACAACCTTGAAAATTGGGACTGTTCAATATGTGAAGGTCGACAAACAAAAATGTATAGACGTTCACATTAGCCCATCGAGTGATCAAAAGATTCAGCAATCTCGTAGCAAAGGTTGGTTTTATATTATACTAGTTTGTTTATTCGGTTTCCTCTCTGAAAGCACAGTGTCTGAACAGATAATTTTTTTTTTACAGAACAGTAACCTTTTCCATTGCTCAGTGGAATAGTACGTCTATAATAATGTTAAAAACTGATTTATTTGTCCTCACTCTTCCCATGCCTATCCTCGTTCTAAGGAGCCCCTGAAGGTTGAAAGCTGGCTTTGGTATTTTTTGACATTAAAGTTGTCATTAAGCACGTCTTTGGGGGAATGTACAGATCACAGTCTGTATACTTGTCCCTTTGTCTGTGTAGTAATTTTGAAACTTGTGGCAAACCGCGAGTGGCAGTGACGGAGGTTTAAGGCATTAATATTTTCTCTTCAAGGCCGCTCTCGGGAACATTAATTGGTTGTTGTTCAAATTGATCTTCCAGAGAAACATCATAGAGAAAGTTATGTTTTTTCAAGTGCCCATTGGCTCTGATTATTCATCAGTTGATTTTATTATATTATTTTCCACAGCATAGTTAGCGTTTATTATTTTGTATCTTTGCAGACTTGCTCAGTCTTTCCCCAAACCCATTGACTCCAAGCCCCTGCTATCTCAGAGAGAAACCCCTCCATCAGGAACCCTGCAGCAGCGTGGGGATCGACGCCCACTGAGCGAGCCTTTTGATTGGTCTGAGGCCCCTCACTATGACAACACAGGTTTTGATGCTGAGGAGTCTCCTCTGGACCCTCCATCGTCTACTGGAAGTCAGGGAAACCCGCCGCTGGGCTCCAAACCCCGCAGCCAGTCAACACACGGGCGCCGCCCCCTCCTCAGGCAGGAGCGAATCGTAGGAGTACCTCTGGAGCTGGACACTCAGACGCTCCCCTTCCACGGCAACCAACGCGCTCCGGACAATGACCCACAATCCGGACATCCTTCCCAGAATCCTTGGCAGAACTGGACCAGAACCCCCAGCCCGCTGGAGGACCGAACCGCTTTTCCTTCCAAACTGGACCTGACGCCCACCTCCAGCCCCAACCCTGACCGCAAGGACATTGACCAAAGGTAACTGAATGGAGCTCCAACAGTCCCACAGTCAGCCCTGAAATGTGTATGTGTTTAGTTGGTAGGCTTCATAACCCCAAGGGGTTCTCGATGGGGTAATCGAGAAGTTGATCAACAGATAATACATTTAACATTTGTGCTTGTTGTCAAGCAAAAGTGCCACACGCTTGCTTTCATTTACTTATAAATTAAATATTTTACATTTCTTTAATCTACTATTTGTTTTTTATTGTTTAGATTATTCATAGATCAAAAAAATGGTTTATTAGCTTGCAGCCCTAATCTTAAATGTCAATCTGTGAGTGGTGTAACTGCTATATTAGGCTATAAATCAACTGATGTTGGCTGTAGATAATATACACAGCAAAATATTTGCATAATCTATAATAGTATTTAATATAATATTATTATATTAAAAATAGGTTTTTATGAAGCTGCTGGACCCCTTGTTCATTTCTGATCTCATTCATACTAACACCAACCTGTTTCCAGACATAATGTCTTTTTCCTACTATTATAATACTGCTTTTGTCCAGCTAATTTTTTTGGCCATTAGTATTATCACTTTCCTTGTTTTCTGTTCAAGGCTGGAACAAGGCCCAGGCCCTTTGCCTGGCAGCTGGACGTACCACGACAATCAGGGAGAGCAGAACAGGAAGGATCAGCTAAGTGTCAGCGGCGGCAACAAGGTGACCGTGGTGATGAGTAAAAGCTCAGACCGCCTGTCCCCCATGATGAGGGAGACGAGATCTAAGTTTAAGAAGTCACAGAGCATCGATGAGATTGACATGGGCTCTTACAAGGTCTACAGGTAGGTTTGTTGTTATTTGTCTTACCAATAGTTGTATCAACATGTTATGTCAGTAGGTCAAGTGATTGCAAAGTTGTAGCTAATTTCTCTTGCTGTTCTCTCTACAGTATTCCTGTGGACACCTACAGTTCATCCATTGAGCAACAGACTAGTTTGGACCGTCAAGATTTGCCCGGTTCTATGGAGCAGACCAACATGTCACGGTCACAGTCTGCCCCCATGTTGGACGATGAGCTGATGTTCCCAGGACACGGAGGCAGCAACCAGAACCAGTCAGGACAGAACCAAAAGCCTGCCATCCCACATAAGGCCTACCACTTCGACCACAACTACAACCCCCAGGTTAGAAGCTCATCTCATTCGTAAAACCTGCAATAACAGATTTTGTTTTTTTTACCACTTGCAGCAGAAATAAGTTGTGAATACGTTGGCATATTTAGATATTTACATTATATAATTGTATATTAAGGTGATAGAGCAAATGTGTTAGTAAACCGTTACTTATTACACAACCAGCAATAATTAAGAGACATTTGGAGTCATGTTTTTGGACACCTGGTGAATGTAAGTCCAATATTTTAGTCTCTTTTAGCTCTGTTTTTGGTCTCCACCAACTCCTGAGGGAAATACAGTATATGGCTATTCAGATGCTAAATGCTCCGCTATCTTCACCAGCTAGTCTCTAACTGTGTCTGTCTGCTGTTTTGGTGCTTATTGTTTGAATAGCTTTCATGCAGTATACTGTATGTTAAAGTTCACTGCAGCAAGGTGAAAATATAAACTAAGACAATATTTTTTTAAGTCACTCTATAAATTGATAATTTTCTTGACAACAGTTTTGGACAACAGCAATGATGCCTGAAAACATTTCCTACTTACTTACTTAGTTACTTACTTACTGGTAACCATTCTAACCAATCAGGTGACCATGGACCGTCGGGTCCCTCCCCCCTTCCCCAACACACCAGATTATGTCAACCACTCATCGAAAGCTTTGGAGTACATCAATCAACCAGGGAAGACATTACCCAAGGAGTTGGTGAGCCCTCGGTATCGTGCATATCCACCACTGGAGATGTTTTCTTTCCCCCAATCACCAATCAACCAGGATGGTCAGCCCAGCCAGCATCAGCAGCCAATCCCATCACAGCGCTCCAGGCCAGGGTTTTTGAGGAGAGCAGATTCATTGGTGAGCTCTACAGAGCTCGCTTTGTTCCGCAGAGTCCA
This sequence comes from Perca flavescens, assembly GCF_004354835.1. Taxonomy (NCBI): domain Eukaryota; kingdom Metazoa; phylum Chordata; class Actinopteri; order Perciformes; family Percidae; genus Perca; species Perca flavescens. The sequence goes on from NC_041339.1 coordinate 29,455,922, forward strand.
TGAAGCCCAGCAAGAGGCGCTGCAGGAAGCTCAGTACAGACAGCAGGTAGGAGATCTGTTGTCTGCAAAAACAGTGCTTCTTTTTGTATATCAGTGTTTTTGTCTATAAACTGTCAATCATTACATAGAAACATTCATTAATAAAGCTGTCTGCAAAATATCTATCCACCACATCCTCGCAATATACATTTTTGGTTTAATGTAGAGGTCTGTTATAGTTGTAACTCTTCCCTCCTCAGGCAGACCCCCCTCTTTATGGTCGGGCTCTGGCCTACTCCACCCCCATGGAGCACTCTGCTCTCACCAACATGGCAGACAGCCAGAGCCAGATGATGCACAACAAGAGAAATGGTCGCTACGATGACGAATACCCCAGCTACCAGGAACAGAAGAAACCCATGATTGGTTATCCGACCAAGAGCCTGACTCAGCGCCGCCCGCTGTCTGCCAGGAGCTACAGTACTGAGACCTACGGAGCATCTCAGGTAGAATGTCACCTGAGTTGCTGATGTAAATCGTTTGTGTGTTTCTGTGTCCCACTTTCACTAATTAGTTTTAACTTGCAGTCGATATGGAGTAGCCTGACGTGGTCATGCTCAGATTCAGAATACGAACTTCCCGACCTCGAATGTTGTGGCTGGGGCTAAGTTCGGCTGGCATCCAGGCTAGATATGGAGTGCATGAAATACACTTTTAAAGTGTGAGTCATGTTACAATTAAAACAATTAGGGTTGCAACTAGTAATTATTTTCAGTATTGATTATTCTTCTTATTAAATGTACCAGTACAGTAATACTGGTGCAAAAGTCAAGACATAACAACATAAAGAGAGGAACATTACTGTATTTCTGGATTACAGTATTGGGGTACAAAGACACTGGAGACCTGGGGCTTTTCATCCTACCATCTTTCCCTAAACTTTCCGTGGTAGGTCAGATGGCTAAATTGAAAGAAACTACCTTAAATTCTTGTAATGGTAATTTGGAAGGACTTGGCATTACAGTATATGTATATGACTGAGTGCAAGCATTTTTATTCATCCATTTTCCACCTATTATCTTGGTCCAGCTCATTGCACAGCAGCAGACTAAGCAGAGTGGCGCAGGTGTCCTTTGCCTCATCCATTTTCCCTAGATCCCACGGCATTCCCCTAAGTCCATAAATAATCCCTTCAGCATGTTTTGGGTTTGCCCAAAGTCAGACTTTCCAAAAGAATTCACAGAGAGGTGTCCAGGAGCATGCTGGTTAGATGAACAAAGCACCCCATCTGGCACCTTTCAGCATAAAAAGAGCAGGGCACAGCAAGGAAACTTATAACTGCAGTGTTATGCTGGCAGTCTTTAGCTAAATCACATGGCCAAAAGTGAGGTCGCCTTTAGGTTAAACTGAATCTCCCCATGATGGTCTGGTATAGTGTCTGCATTACTGCAGTCTTTGTGCTTAGCTGCCTGGCATTCTCATGTTCCATTTAACCCTCGCGACACCACATTATACCTAAACTTAATAGAGTGGTGTCATACTACTGAACATAGCAATATTTGCTTTTAGCCACGCTAGCAGCTTGGCTCTAGGGATGGCAAAATCAGGTGCTCGGTTCATTGGTCAGCCCACCACGTTTGTCCAGACTGAAATATTTAAATAACTACCACACGGATTGTCATGTAATGTTGTACAGAAAGTGGTGAACAAAACAATAGGGTTGCAGGCCCTGAAAACCCCAAAAATGAGCTGAAAGATGCTAAAACGCTCCATAGAGCTGAAGGGAACTGCAAAAGTCACTTTTTCCACTGCTGTCCAACTTAATTTCTTATCGTCTTTATAAAATATGAATCTTTGTCCTCAGGCTCGTCCAGTCTCAGCTCGTCCCACCATGGCTGCCCTGCTAGAGAAAATGCCCCCAGACTACACTCTGGCAACTTGCCCTGAGAAACCATCTGATGACACAATCAAAGTAAGACCTGGCGTACCACTGAAGCCTGAAGACATCACCTCCAGGATGCCTGCAGATTGGAGGCAACAGCTACTTAGACACATAGAGGCCAAACGATTGGACAGGGTATGCCCATGCAATGCAGAAACACTGAGGGAGAGGGAGAACAAGAAGGAGATACACTCACACACACACATTTGAAAGACCTCCCTGTCTGTATCTGTGTAAGTCTGTGTTGTAAGGTTGACCAGATATGTGTCCGGCTGCATGTGTGTCCCATCCACACTGTCGCTCTGTCAGCTTGACCTACCTACTGCACACTCATTGCCGGATATATGCGGAAGAAACACTTCCTGGTATTCAACAAAATCTACATTCTTACAAGAAATCTGATTGTCTTGAAATTTGAAATCAATGAAAAGACACAAAGGTAGCCTGGCTGTAAAACCAGGCTAACTGTTTCCAGTCTGGCTCTGTGTCTGTGCTATCAACCTTCTCATCTAACTTTCAGCAAAAGCAAAACAAGTTGGCACTGACATTTGGACAGAGCTGTGCGGTGGTGCAGCATTGAAACACATTCTCTCTCTCAGACATAGTATTTAGTTATCAGTTTTCAGTTAGGGATTGGGCTAATTGTTTAAATATCCACACATTACTACATAACTAATATAAAAAAAACGTACAAACTAATGCTGGGATGAATTGATTCACCAGTTATTGCTGGTATGACACAATGTTCTCTGTCTGTATTGACCAATCAGTAGCTAACATTTCTCTGTGCTTTCAGCAACTCTGCACTGTTGTTGTTGTTGTTTTATCAGTGTTATTGTTTATTTGTGTGTGGAGCTCAGTGTGTAATCACCACGCTGCAACCCGCTGTGTGGGCTCCGCCCTCCCCCCCCCCCTGCATTCACCCATGTCATGTGATGTTGTCTTCTCCAATCAGAGTGGTGTCCTAAAGCACAACACGCTCACGCTGGGCATGCTCTGTCAGGGCAGGGGTCACGGCCAGGGGCACAGCAACACTTTGAACTTTAACCTTTACAATAACACTAAGCATGAGCACCCTGCTGGCCGCTGGCTGCCACTACCTCCTCCTCCATCTGCTAACGCCGTGAGTATCCCTCTGCGAACAATGAACCCCTGGTACTGCTGTTATAACTGCACACATGGGTAATTATAGACAATAGCTGCCACTGCCTCTTCTTCTGCCAACTACAGCAACCATGAACTATTATTTAAATGTGTGCCATAATTGCCGTTATAATTTAGGTTATTATAACTACCTTGTCTACCACCTCAAGCTTGGGGTATCGATGAACTGGGTTTGATACCTTAGTTTTGGCGTTCAATCCCATAAATATTGTGGGACTGACAGCCACTCCTAACGTCAAGTGTAGCTGCCAAAAATACAAGGATTGAAGCAGCTCAACAAACATTTGTCTGCGCCATCCTAACATCCCCATTCTGTCAATCTACAGGCAGATCTTTGTTGTCTGACACATGGAGCTGTAGGGCATTGCATGTCTTACCCTCATTCAACCATTTCTACTATGCCACTTGATGCAAACATAAAAAATAGTCACCATTTTGAAGACTTTTAAAAAGGCCCTGAAAACTTGTTTTCTCAAACAACTTCTTACTATGGGTAAATGAATGTTACGCGGTACACAATTTTGTGTTGGAACCGCTTTGGTTATTTCACAGAGGAGATTTCACTAGTAATGTTTTTCACTTGGTTTTTCTTGCTGGTTTTTAAGGGATACTTCACCAATTTAGCATTAAGCTTTGTATCACCAGAAACACGGTAGTATTTTCAAATGACCGTGCTTCCCTCCCTCATGTCCCCCTGAGACGAGAGATCTCTGTATTGTGGGTCTGAAAGAAGAAAAAAAATCTTCCGATGACGGAAAACGACGATTTTTGCATCATCGGAAGATTTTTAGCCGAGAGGCAATGGACTTACAGCCAGCAGTAGGAGCCACTTCCGCATGTTTTCAACCCGCCCATAGGGGTTGGGACCTCACTCCCAGATTGTCTAAACAGCATCAGCCATCTTGTAGCTAAGCTAGCCCAATCTTGCTTCGTGGAGAAAGCCGAGTAGTAGACTAGCCACGATGGCAAAAGGTAGTTTTGAAGACGATGTGGCAGAAGGGGATTTTGAAGATCTGGTGTGCGAATCCGATGCTCGTGGCTACCTGTACGAGCCAAAGTACCGTCCCAATACACAAGTTCGCATTTCACCAAGAACAGTTAAGATTCACAGAAATGTTCTTGACACGCCTATTTTACCGAGGATGCATTGGTTGGTAACCATAGACAGTATAGAAAATGGACCAACAGATCCCCTTGCTCTGAGAGACCAGTGAAGGATATTAGAAGCCCTTTTCCGGTGAGCGTTACTGCGCAGCCTCCAACTGAGCTTGAAGACGTAAATGTGAGTGAGCAACTGAAAGTTGGAAGTCTTCTGGTAGCTGTGCCAAGAGAAATCTCAATCATTCCCAATCTTGCAGAGATGGAGAGTGTAGGCACAGGCTAATTATTACTAACTAAAATGCTAGTTAACATTAGTAATTACACTTAAACAGCTAATGTAAGTCGAAACTGCCTGCGAGCTTCTCCTGTACTATACGGTAATTCCTCTACTATGCGACAGTAAGTCGCGTGGTTATGACACAATTGTTAGCCTATTTTTACAAAAACGTCTGCTACGGAGCCATAACGGGAGATACAAGGTAATGGAGCCCTTAATACATTGTCGTGTTTCTTTAGAAATAAACAATGGACAAATAAAGTCTTTAAACGCTTCAGATGTTCAGAAGTTATTCGCTGTCAAAGTGACGTCAAAATGAATGGCAGTCAATGGAATGCTAACGGCGGGTGATGGCTTGGATAGTAGCTACGGGTTGTGGAGAGAGACTTATCCCCTTGTTGGTAACTTGTATGAACTTGGCAGCAACCGTATCCCAACATTCATTTCGGCATTTAATGAGTAATGTATAACTTCGGTGTACTAAAGAGTACAGGGTAAGATGAAGAAATGTATTATTTTTATTATTCACAAATTAAAAAGATTGTGCCACCATAGTCAAGGTTACACATTAAAATAAACAAAGGAGAAAAATAAATGTCCTGCCCAATATAAAAACAAAGCAAGCAAAAAAAAAAGAAATATAAACAAGTGGTGGCAGAATCTGATTAGACACAGCAATAGGACTCGGGGAAGAGGTGCCATCGGAAAGTGTCTGTCTCAGAAGCGACTTTTGGAAAGAAGTCGTGGCAGCCTCCTTTGGTGGTTTAGGCACTGGTGCAATGTTGGGTGGCAGCGCAGGCTGTGGCAGGGCAAGTGAGGAGGTTGGCACCTTGAACACAATGTTTGGGTTGCGTCTTCTGTCCATGACCTTCAGGATGAGGGTCTATAAACTGGGTGGTGTGTGGTGGGACGATTTTCTTCAAGACCCACTGCTTGGCTCTCTTGCAGAAGACTTGGTTGAAACATGCTTATCCTGTAAAGGATAGGAAATTAGATTTCAACTTTATCGTCATTGATCGGAGTACAAGTACAAAAAAAAATGTATTAGCAGTTATCTTGTAAGAGCAGAATAAATATGGCTATGTAATATGAACCATGTATGAACCATGTGAAAGACTTCCAGTGGCCCTGTGAGCAATTATATAGAAGAGAAAGAGAGAAGGGATATAACAAATTAAAACATGATCATTAGGGAAAATAAATTAAAATTAAAAAAATAATGAAGTGTACAAGGGCAACTATTCTCACCAGTATGTTTGAACAGGGCCATCTTTTCCATGCCTCTCAGAAGCCTTTTGTCAAGAACCAGCGATGACAGGTCTTGAAATACCACAGAATCCATCTTTATCCACATGCGCATCTTTTGCTCCTGGGTTGTTAGAGGAGCACGGTCACACTGATGCTGTTCTCCGTCATCATCTGTCCACTCATGCTCATTACACACATGGTGTGGAATGGACTTCTACCGGCATTTCAGTACCTGTATGAAAATACGATTATCATAAATACGTCTAGAAAAATTGTTTTTCCAAAAAAAAAAGAATCAAAATTAGAATCAAATGTCTTACCTTGACGTCCCCCTTACTTGTTGCACAGGCAAACCACATATGGTTTATGACCTATGAAAGTGTACTACAAGTGTGGAGATTTGTGTGTGTACAGGGGTGGCAAAACAAATACATACCTTTGGCTGTGTGCTAGATGTCAAACTCATGTTGGACATCTGGAAATTGTTCCCTCATTATTTTTGGTATATATGTGGAGCGGTCCGTGGCCATCACCTCCACGTCACGGCCCTTGTCCATCAGCTCAGTCATGCCCCTTATGAAACCCAGTGGTTCCATGGTAACAGAGCTGGTGGTCTCAGTAACCTAAGGAGTCAAGTTAGATAATTACGTGGATGTTATCACACTATTTCCAAATAGCATCTGTCATTTTCCATTATTATAATTCTGCTGCTATTTAAATTTATTTTACCTGCACCAGTTCTGTTTGGAGTATCTCCTTTGTGCCATCTAATATAAAAAGGTGTAGTGGCAGTATTTTGCACTGAAACCTGGCGTGTCACATTGGCCATCACCCGTCAAGTGCAGCGCCTTCCCATCCTCCTGTTCTAAAAACACTCTCGCCAAGAGTTCTCTTCTGTCACTATACAGTTCCTCGATAGCAGGGTGCAAGAAGACCTTCTGGATATTGTAAAATGTGGTCTGTCCCATCATTTGGACACCCATCTTGCACCAGTCTGATAGTTCGGTGTATGTGCCTCCCCACTGAACAGAACTGCTGCGGCTGCAATGAGGATCACATGTCACGTGAAGATGTCCAAGTCCCAGAATGCCCCCCAAGACATGTCCAATCCACCTCCCTCTGTGCCCCAAAGTCGACAATTTTCTTTGATAAAATTGGTTTCCCGCACATCTGGCAAAATTTAAAGAGTGACATGAGGCTGGATTCATTGACAATTATCTTCTTTTCACGCCAGTCCTTTCCACCTTCATCATCTGATGATGATGTTGATGAGAGGGTGACTGTTAATTCAGCAATGCTGCCGGCGCTGGTATTGAGGCCTCCAGGTGACTTTAAAAAACAAACAAACAAGAGGTTTCTTTTTAATTTTAAACTCTTCTAATTATTGTCACACAGTTTATTTAGAAAGAATATGCTGTGAAGTATGCCGGTTCTTCAGAAACTTACAAATTGTTCTTGGCCAGAGGCAGGAATTCTGACCGGTGTTGAGGTCAGCAGTAATTGTTCTTCATCCTCCGACGAGGACACTAAAGGATTAGACATGATTGGAGTCTGAAATGACAAATTCAATAACGTAAAAACATTTGAATGAACTGAACTTATTCTGAAGTGAAAACAACGCGGTTTCCTTTGTTGCCCAAATAACACAAGGACACACCTCTAACATATGCGCATTTGAGGTTACACATACATTGCATAGATTACCATGTGGGTGTCAATTCTTTTCAAGTTTACAGGAATTAGCATTATTTTGTTCTAATTTAGGGGCCGTCCACACGGAAACGTTTTTTTGTGCTAACGCACATGTTTTGCATCGTTTGGGCCGACCGTCCAGACGAATCCTGCAAACGCACTGCCTGAAAACGCACTTTTTTGAAACCAGGTCTCAGGGTGAAAAAAATCCGAAAACGGCTCTCGTTTGGCTTCGTATGGATGGTGAATACGGATCCGTATCGATGATGTCATCGCCACTCCCCTCTTTTACACCCTCTCCCACGGCCGCTGACGCACACAACTGCGGGGAAGCTAAGCGAGCATATCCCATCTCCGTGGTCAAACCAGCAAACTTCATCTAAATACTGTGTCTGCTCCCTGACCCTTCCCTCTGGATTCTACAGAAAATATATTGCTAACGTTATGTAGCCAACGTTAAACATCGCTAAAGTAGCTGACCGCTCCAGCAGCGAAGTAACGTTAACGTTAGCTGCTATGGCTATCTGTTTATAAAGTGGAAGTAGAAAACTTAGCAACTAGCTAGCTAATCTGTCTGCTTATCAACTCCTTGAACGGATTATTGTAACTTTTACCACGGCTTATTGTAGAAAGGCTACTGCAAGAAAAACGTATAGATTATTAAAAAGACATTCATGGATCATTGTTTGTTTGACTGCCGATGTTAGAACTGGCGAACGTTAGCGTGCTAACGTTAGCTCGCTGCTAGCGCGCTACAATCATGCAAAATAAAAAAGCAATCCAACAGCACATTATACAATGTAAACAAAGACACGTTTTCTTGGGGCGGCCTTTATAAAATGAGCAGTGGTGAACGTTATTATAGTTCACGGATGTAATAAGAGAAAATTATAATCTAGCTAGTCATGTTATGATGGGAAGTGGAAGGGACTATGCTCTTCTCCGTTTTTTGGTGAATTTCTGTAGCAGAAACAGCGCCACCTATAGGCCTGGCATATGAAGTAGCCTATTGAGTCATTTACAAGTGGATTTGTTTGGACGCAACTATTCTTGAAACAAATCCAGGGAAGACGGGTAAAAAAAAAGATCGTTTTGGTACGTGTGGACGGGGCCCTAGTCTGCAGGACAGCAGGGGTCCAAGATGGAGACAAAAGGTTGATTGATTTCTGCCTTGAAAAGGAGCTTTGTCATGTTATGCCAATTTTCAGACATGATCGAATTTATCTTGAGAAATTTAGGATGGTGTGAACAGAATAACCAGTGTTTGGCAAGCTACTTCCAAAATGTAATACATTATAGATTACTAGTTACTGTCATTTGAGAGTAATTAGTTATATTACAATTTTACTACGGTCTATGAATTGTAATGCTTTACACTACTTTTGCATTACTTTCACCAAAATAACAGCGGAGGTTTGACTTGGCAGGTAGCTTTTGAATTTCACCACCGGATCAATAAAGTCTGAATATGAATATGCAAAGTAACTACTAGCTAAAGCTATAAAAATGAAAATAGTCAATTAAAAGTATCTTACAGTTGGATTGAAGTACGGCATAGTTTCTTTCCACGGCTGATAAAATGCAATGGTATTTACGTTTAGCAAGCCTAAACATTATTTAATTAATAATGTACATCTCGCAAATGTATCGGTCTCTGAAGTTATCTCAACCACCGAATAAAGCAACAGGCTTGCGTGGTAACGTTAGCATAACTCGACAAGTAGCTCAGTAGCTAACAGTGGCTTTACTTTGAGAACAGCCAATTTATTTCATTGTCTATCTAACGTTACTGTTTTACTGCTAACAACTATGTGTGATCAGAAATAGAGTCGAGTATTAGCAAGAGTCTTACCTCTAGGCGAATGCGTTTTCTAACAGATGGCCCGGGCTGTTCGTCATCTGGGAAGGTGAATATCGACGGAATTGCGGTGTCCTTTAGAGTAATTCTCTTCATTCCAAGTACATTGGGTTCGTAGTCTTCCAGCTTGAAATGGCGACTGCAAACCCTCAGGTTTTTCACTTTTTCCATATCGGTGTCTTCTCGAAACTTTGGGTGGTTGGTAGCCCGCAGCCACTGTTTGCACCGCTCCAAATGTTTAACAGGCAACTGATGGAAACTTACTGCTTGTCCTTTCCTGGTTTTGGCTGTACATCGCGGTACAAAGCAATTTAGCACCATTTCTATGGGAAAAACCCGCTAGTATTTAAATTAATTTATCAACTAACTCGTCACGGAGACTCACATTAACTGGTGTCTTTTCAGTTTTCTAATCAACTAGCTAGCCTAGTTGAATTCATAGACACAGTATATAATGTTGAATTTCCCTCCCTCCTACCCTCTCGAACCGGTAGGCGTGGCTTGGGAGTGGCCTCGTAGAGCAGCGAAGCAAGTGCATTCTGGGATTTGGTGTCTTTCATCCACACATTTTCTGGCTTTTCTCGGCCTAGAAGGCACCGATTTCTAAAAAAAATTCTCATTTCTACAATATAAGTGACCCGATTTAAAGATATATTCAGCTTTCCAACGGTGAAGTATCCCTTTAAGTGAACGGGCCTAGTTGGGAAAATGGGATGCCATATACTTCCATGAGCCAATCAGAATTTAGCAACATTTGAATCAGAATCGGATGGCAGTCAGTGGGTCAATCAACTCTGATCAAACCAAACTCAAACGGTCCGGATGAAACCGTTTTTGAGTGTTTAACCACTAATGAATAATAATTGCAATCATTTATTAACTTTAAATGTTTGCATATTTAATCATGAATAATTAATCTTACAGATAAGTGAAGACAAGTTCTCAGGGGCTTTAAATGAGAGTTTGTTTGGTGTTGAAGGAAGGTGCAATACAAAAATAACTTTCTATTCTGATACACTATTCATCAGCTGCATCAGTCATCACACCATGTTGACTGGTGGTGACATTGCACAATATATTACTTTGCTTCACTTAGCCCTATGGTATTCCTATTTTTTTGTAAAAACAGAATCTCACATGACATTCATATAAACCTCTTTCTGAAACAATGTCAGGCAGGCAAAGGTTGGTACTTGAATGAATTACTTAAAGAGATACTTTGCCAATTTCAGTCCAGCTCTGTGTCATATTTGTGCAGTGTGTTTAGATGATACCTCTTTAAGTGAAAAGTTAATTTCCAGTAAAGGGTCACTGTTTCCCTGTCTCGTTCTCTGTCTCTCTTCCAGACCCCCTCCCAGCAGGCTGCCATGCTGGATAATGACCAGGAGGGGCTGTCAGGAAGCAACCAGTGGGCTCCCTACTCGCTTGGTAGGAGGGACGTCCCACCTGACAACCTCATGAAAAAGGTAAGAGCTGTTGTCTGAACCTTTTTGTCTTAGTTTTACCATGTTTAATCCAGCCCAAGGCTTAAGAAGGAAGAAAGGAAGTTGTGTAAGTGTCTCCAGTAACCATTCCTCCGGTGTGGATGTGAGCATGTCTGTGTCCATAATAATTTGTAATGTCTCTAACTGCCCCCTGCTCTGTCCACAGAGTGCCCACTCCCACAACCCTTCCCACCAATCACACAACACCATGACAGTCACTTCCTCTTCCTCCTCCTCGTCCACTACGCCTCATCGTGTGGTCGTGCAGCAGGGCTACGACGGGATGATGAACAAAGGGGGCCAATACCAACCGGGCATGCCCTTGTCAGTGGTTCCCTCTGGTGGGCCGGGGCAGTACCAAAGCAACATGTCTCAAGGTAAATGGTAATAAATCAAATAAAATGGTTCATTTGTAGCCCTTAAAGATGTATTTTGTGGTTGAAACCTTTGATTTGCGCAAGGAGTATGATGGCACTTTAAGTTATTGAGAATGTAATTATTGTTACAAGCTGTCATCCAATCATGCTGTCACACCCAATCACAGCATGAAATCGGAAACAAACAAAGCAGAATCGGTTAAAAACTGCTAATTAAAGACAAATTGTATTGAGGCTCACAAAACACCAACCAGCCTAGGGATTGCCAATTGGATTTCTTAGTGTACTCTGGTTTGTTTATTTGTCTTAAAGCAACACCAAAGATTCTTTTGTACCTTTAAAATAATGTTTCCAAAATCATTTCAGTGGTTCATCAACTCTTAACAGGGTGAACGGCACTTTTGCATTGCCCTCTATCGGCTAAAACCGCACACTATGCAAGTTTGCAGATCTGTAGTTTGAATGAGAACGGTAATGGACAATTCCGCTTCCAACCTGTAGGGGTAGCGAAGAGGAAAAGTGCTTTGGTGTTGCTTTAAATTCAGTTCAAGCTACTGTAGCATAAAACGTTTAATTAAATTTCACCCCAGTTTGAAAAATGCAATTGACCAGTAATAGCCAAGTCGGTCAATGTAAAAATAAGAATGTCTGCCATGTGTTTCAAATCAACAGCCTACACATTAATCAAGTGTAGATAGTGTTATTTCAGAGTGTTACCAGTTTCTTTTTCTTTTTTCCTGTCCAGGCCATCCTGCTCCCGGACAGGGTTACCCTGGCGCCGGCATGACCATGGCCATGTCCCCGTCTGGGAACCAACCCCAGTACAACCCCCATTCCTCCCACACATCCCATCAGCCCGCCACCAACCCTCAGTACCACGGCAATCAGGGCATGGTCCATAGCAACCAGGGCATGGTCCATAGCAACCAGGGCATGGTCCATAGCAACCAGGGCATGGTCCATAGCAATCAGGGCATGGTCCATAGCAATCAGGTTGTCATGACCCACACCAACCCGCGGCCTCAGAGTGCTCGTTGCCTGTTGCAGACTAAAGGCCAGAAGAGCACGGATGGTTTCCAGGAACAGGTATCTGAATGTCTGTCTGTCCATCTGTGTGTCTGTCTGTCCTCAGCAACCATATCCCACACTATCTTGGAGGTCTCTTTGAAAATGGGCTGTGCTCAAATGATGGCTAAATATATAGTAACTAGGGTAGAAAAGATATCAGTTTTGTGGATGTAGGTCCATATGGTTACAGTACACAACAAGTAATATCAGAACGGTTCAAATATAAACAGTAAAATAATTTGAGACTAATGCACACAAGAAACAGAAACGGTGAAAGTGAAATAATGCAGAGATGTGAATGGCTTTGTTGTTTCCAAAGACAGCAGTGGGTAATGTTAACTAACTAGTCAGATTTCTTTAATAACAGGACATGATAGTTACCAAGTGGATTTTGAAGGGTCCACAAGGCCGACAAGCTGTCAACTAAAGGACACAAAAAAATTTAAATAATCGGGACACGTAAGTGTAATCTAACGCTTTGCAACCATTTGTGAGAAGAAACAGGTCTAGAAAAAGCCGTGGAGGCATAGTTCTAAATCTGAGATATTTCACAGATGGAGCTCACTGTAACAGTTGAGGTAAGAACATGAAGTCATTCACACCACCCAGATCAGCTGATCTGGGTGCGGGGTTTTGTTTTCCTCTCCTAGTATGAGACGGCTTTCATTATGCCAATTAGAAAAACTCTGGCGAGGATATTTGTGGCTCAGTTGTTGATGCCAGAGAACTGAGGACCTCCAATATAGCTGCCAAAGTTTGTCACACATCACACAAAATTCCACCATTGTACATGTTGTCTATCTACTCTATGCTTGTGTAGAGATTATGATCTTTGTATTTCACTGTCACTTGTCTTTCTTTCTTTTCTGTCTTTCTGTTTGTCCCCCCTCCTCTCTCTCTATAGTTGTGTGTGAGAATAGAGAAGAACCCTGGTCTTGGTTTCAGTATCTCTGGTGGCATCAGCGGCCAGGGGAACCCCTTCAAACCCTCCGACATGGTACGACCCGACCCGGCCTGCCAGCTAATCACAGCCTCCCGGGCTTTACCTCAGAGTTGCCATGGAAACTGCTGCTCGTTACCGCAGTGTTTCGTCTGTCTGTCTGTCTATGGGGCAGCAGTTGACGTGGTTAACTTTGAATCTCTTTGAGTCTGTGATCTTAAACTACAGACTGTTGGAAAACAAACAAGTTTCTGAATTTGAAAAAAGTCTGAGGTGTGATAAAATATATCAAAACAAATCCTCTTGAAATATTAGAAATTCTTGTTAGCATCACCAAACAGGAAAGTAAAAAGGTACCTGAGTTTGGCAAACTTTAGGACTGATAGTACAATAGGCACTTTTGAGTGTCCTTGTCACTGTGGAAAATGAAGCGACAAACAATAGTTCAGCACTTAGAAATAGATGTGTGCCCACACGCATGCATGATGTCTTATAACAAGGAATACCGAACTCCTTTATGATTTCTTCTTCTGAGTTTGACTGATTCTGTCAGTGTGTGCCTGTGCTGAGAGCCTGTTGGGGTTGCAGATCCCCCCAGGCCTCCTGCACATGGCAGTCTGTCCTAGAAACATGCTGCTATAGTCAGTCCAAAGGAGCGAGGCTGCTCACGGAGCTCTGACAGCTATTTTAGGAAGGCTGCTTTAGTTCCGGGACACCGTGGGTGATTTTAGATGTTCAACACTTTGATCTCGGGATGGGAAGTATGGCAGATTTTACTGACTGTTATTCAGATGTTGAGTAACTGACGAGACAGCTGGTCTATTAATAGAAAGCCGACAATAAGGGTTATTTAAAACAGTCAGCCTTTGGACAGCCTACGTGACGAATGGTGAATTAATTTAAGTCGGGGGTGTGAAGTGATAATATTGATTGTCAATTCATCCTTGAACTTTAAGAAGACAACAACTGTGATTCAGTTGCTGACACGAACAGTAATTTAACCATGCCCATCTCTGCTGTGTATCCATAAAGCTTTAACAGCTGCAGCCTGTCCATAATTAATTCTCTCAAGTGATTCTCCTAAATATGGTGTGTATTCAGTGTATTTATACAGGAGTAAGGTATACTGTAGATCTAGATATAGACATACTTTATCTATATTAATATGGATTATTGGACTTTGAAAATGACTTTGCAATATTTCACATTAGACTAAAATGTTTACCTTAACCATCATACAGTGACTGTCAGTCTTCTGGGTATCTGCAGTGATGTCAGTCAGCAAATGCTGATTTTTCACTCAGTCATGGGAGTATGTATGGTTAAAATGTAAATGTTCTAAAGTGAAATATGCATTTAGATGTCCTAAATGTGGTGTGATATGAACTGTATGTCAGCTCTGCTCTCCTCAAACCCCTCAACTGTGGCCCCCACAGGGTTTTCATGGAGGATATTATCTGTCACCAGCACAATTTACTTTTAATCACCTTATTCTTATTATGGCCCCCATTGTCACTTCCATACACACGCGTGAGGCTTCCTGAAGCAGTCGAAGGTCACAATCTTGTTTTATTTTTATTTTTTTAAACTATTGTCAACTCTTGGCTGATTCATCAGCAGTTTGAGCTCATACAAATGCAGACGGCTTCGATCATCTTTTCTGTCCCACTTAGGAAAACTCCTTTTGGTTTTTGGTTTGTCTATACATTTGTAGTTATTTTAGTCAAAGTAGACATTACTAGGTTTAAACCATTGTTTGTTATTTTATTTGAATGTAAATTAAGGGCAGAAGTGAGGTTAAATTGAGCCAGAGTTTAAATAGTTAAAAGGACTGTGAATCAAAACAGCTTGACTGATAAATTATACATCTGTGGTTTTGATCCCCAGTGCTTTCTACAGCCACGCCTGTTCCACAGGGCTGTGGCTCCCCCTTGTGGTCAGCTTGTTGTTTGCACCCATCCTCTGATTTATCTGGGCTAGAAGAACACACTTGTAGCACCGATTAATCAGTGGTCGTAATATTTGTAAAATACTGTGATTACATACTACATTTTCAACTTCAAAGTTTGTTGTGTTATTTCAGTTCAAATTCAAACAAAAGATGTCTGCTCTTTATGTTTTCTTTAGCCTTTTTGTGGCATTCATCTTTTATAATGGCTAAAATGAACATCAATATTTCACTACGAAAAAGTGCATATTTTTGTGTTGTTCAAAGGACACAAATCACAATCCTTAACTTGACATAATCGTTCGGTTTTATATAATCTGTAACTGTATCTAACAATATATTTTCATGACAAACATGAATTTTGGCCTGATTATCCTTCTTTAAAGATCGAAACTATTTGCATTTTTTCTTGTAGAAACAAAATAATGTTTCAAAAACTAATCTTCCAAGAACTAATTCAGATTAATTGAAGGTTTACAGAAAATACTTCTCAAAACACATTGTATCATGTTTTAAAGTTTAACTTCCCCAATGAAGTTTTGAAATCCTTTGTAAAAAACGCTCAATATTGTTTTATGTCTCCTTCCAGGCAGCGCGTTGACTTCAAGGCACCTAACCTTAACCCTAACCTTAACCCAAACCTAACCGTAACCATAACCATAACCATAACCATTGCCTAATTGACTTCAAGGCAGTGCTGCGACCGTTGACTTCAAGGCACCTAGCCCTAACCTTAACCCAAACCTAACCATTGCCTAATTGACTTCAAGGCAACACTGCGAGCATTGACTTCAAGGCACCTAACCCTATCCTTAACCATAACCATAACCATAACCATTGCCCAATCCTAGTGCCTTCCAGGCAGCGCTGCCAGGAAGGAGACGTTGTGGGCTTAAAACACCGATAAACGTAAAAACCTGTCATTATCAGGTTTAAAAAAAAGAAAAGAAAAATAAATTACAATGAGCTCCTAAGTTTGACTTAAAAGTCTAGCTGAGGCACTCTAAGCCACTGGGTCAGTTTTACTTCTGGCTAATTAGGATTCAACGAGTGGAGCTGGTGACTCAGTTCCCGTATTGACAGGAGCGGGATCCCAGGCTTTGATGCATTATCTTCTCAGGTTCGGTTTCAAAAAAAGAAGACAGGGTTTTAAGGAGCAGAACATGGATTTTTCATCAGATCTGGGTCATGAGCGTTAGAAAATCCAATTTTCTGTTCCTGCTGTTGTTTAATATGCTGTCTTTGCACACTAAGCTGCTGTCGATAACATACTTAACAGCTGTCATCTGTTATCTCCGAGTAGCGGAATGCGGAATATTGTCCTTAAACACTTTCAACATTTCTGAACGTTTCTGACATTTCGAAGATGCAAGGTTTTTGCAGGGCGCTGCAGCTTTGTGTGCAACTGCTTTGTGTGTAACTGCTTAATTGTTGTGACTAACGCTACACAATTTTCAGCTGCTAACAAACACATTTATAATGTACAGTGAGCACCATATTTCACTTCCTCAGTAGCCTACCTGAGTAGTAAAGTAATACAATTAACTGACCAGATCCAAATAACAATTAGGCCTAATGTTTGTAGTATGTTGTCATGAATTAGCATAAATTGCATATGTGCACAACTTAAACTTAAAACCATTTCTTTGCCACATCATCAAAATGATTTGATTGAATACATATATGAGGCTCACTGTATAAATGCCAGTGTTACCATAAAGGGTAACTAATCTAATACTTCTAACACCTCTTTACTCCATATATATATATATATGGAGTAAAGAGGTGTTAGAAGTATGTATGTGTGTGTATACGTGTTTGTTCTTGCATTCACTCATAGACTGTGGTATGTAGGTGACTTTCACTACTGCATCGTATTGTTAACTTTATCTGTTAGGCTCATTATTGTGTGTTCAACACGTGCACAACCTGTTGAACCACGTTGAGTCGGTACAACTGCATTGTCCTACACTTTCTGTGTCCAAAGAAAACATCTTTCAGCTCTCAGTGAAAAGATGTTGGTGTTTTTACAATCTCTGCCTTGGGTTATTGAGGGAAAATATGGGGGACGAAATATCTTCTGCCCTTCCCGCTACCTACTTCTTTCCCCTAGTCACTACCCATCCCACACCTATTCTCCCTGCCCTATTCTGTATATATTTACTGTATATCTATTTTGCTCTCTTTCTGACCTCATGTTTAAGTCCTTATCTGTATAAATAGCCGATCAACCATTTTGACATCTGTGATCTATATCTTTGTGGGAGGAATCTGTATCTCTCAGCTTCTGTAAATTATAAGATAGATGCCAATGATAAGTAAACCCAAGTACTTCTAAAAAAAATAATAAATAATAAATTGCATGCCTCTCTAAATTTAGATCAAAGAGAATGCATTGGTGAACTGGCCGTATATTTTTGGCAGAAATGTGATTTTTTTATTTTATTTTTTTTTGGAGGGGTGGATATTGAGATGAGAATGAGAAAGGCAAAGATTCTAAACCATCGTGTCCCTGTGTTGTCCTAACGGTGTATCATTTTGACTTATAGGGTATCTTTGTTACTAGGGTACAGCATGACGGGCCCGCCGCATCCACCCTGCAGCCCGGAGACAAGATTCTGCAGGTAACATCCACTCACTCGTCATCAAATGGGCCAGA
The DNA here is from genome assembly GCF_004354835.1 of Perca flavescens. NCBI lineage: Eukaryota > Metazoa > Chordata > Actinopteri > Perciformes > Percidae > Perca > Perca flavescens. The sequence continues at coordinate 29,473,659 of NC_041339.1, forward strand.
AAGTGCCGCATCCTGCCCTCTCTCCCTCCCTTACCTTCCTTACCATTCCCTTATTTCATAAACGGCTTAGCCAGAGCATTTGGTAGAAAGAAATGTCATGTACTCTTTACCTAGTTAGCTGGATATTTTCTTACACAAGCTATTCAACAGAGGCACAACACTGATTAGCCACAGTGATTCACTCAGTGGTCACAAATAAACTTACCCACATGTGTTATCTTACTGGGTGTTTATATTAAGTGTACAAGAGTGTATCGGCATTTTCCTACCTCTATATTCTGCCTCTGTGTGTGTACCTGTTGGCATGACCCCACCCTCTCTCTCATTCATTACTATGAAACTGACAACTTCAAAAACTTAAAGTTAAACTATTTGAAAGATTTTTTTTGTAATCAGAAACAGGAACAGTTTATTGCCAAGTAGGTTTGCATATACAAGGAAGTTAAGTTGCTGATGATTTGGTGCATAGCAATAAACAGTGCAAAAGCGTAAAGACATAATATAAAAGTAATAAACGAAAAATATGAAAAAAAGATATGGCTGTAAAAGCTCACAGTGTAAGTATATGTACAGACGACTTCAAGGCTCAACTCAAGCTACGTAATCATACAGTGTTGGTTGTAACTAGAGATGTTCCGATACCGATACCAGTATCGGTATCGGCTCCGATACTGCCTAAAACGCTGGTATCGGTATCGGGAAGTACTGGAGTTTATGCACCGATCCGATACCAAGTAATAAAGCCCTAAAGAAAATCTACGTTAAAGTAGATTATTTATGTTCTTCTTCCGTTATAACTGACTGTCAAACTGGACAATAAAAGAAAGTTCTGTGGCGTTCATTGTTTATGTTTGTTCATGTTTCACAAAGATAGAAATAATATCACATCCATACAGGGGATATATGACACACTGGTATCGGATCGGTACTCGGTATCGGGCGATACACAAGTTTAGGTATCGGAATCGGTATCGGGATGCAAAAAATGGTATCGGGCCATCTCTAGTTGTAACTACTGTGGGACTGCGGTGATGATAATGGCTTCCACTTCGATATTAAAGCAAAGCCAAAATGCTTTGGTCTTACAATACAATTGTTTTTATGCTCCAAATACTACCAGGTCAATTAACTCTTTTATTTCCGAATCAAATCAAATGTTTTTGTGCTCTTCCCAATCAGCTTCAACATTATCTCACTGCATATTTGCTCTTTATATGCAGTTACTTTGGATAGGATTTGGGCCTAAACACTTTTCTACATTGCAGTTTGAAAGTATGCTGTAAGAACTACAGTATTCTATTTGTCAGATGACTCGATTGATTTTCTGAAATATAAGTTGTGAAAAAGCAAACATGGGTACATTACACATGAACATGAGTACATACTGACATTACACCGTGCAGGGATACTTTCCCAGGGGCAACAAAAAGCTGTCCAAACAACTTCCACCTCCCACATAGTTCAGTCAAATTGAATCAATAAACACTAAACAGAAATGATCCATAAATATTCACTTTATTTATATATTTACTGTAGCTGTTATTTCAAAGTAGTGCGTGTGAGAATTGTACTGCAAGGACAAATGAGATGCCAGCGCTTTAGCATGACAGGTTGCCCCCCCCCTACATCCATGTTTCCTTCCCCTCTCTCCTCCCCCTTCATCTTCTCTCCACAGATGTACAGTTTAGCTGGATGAACTCATCTAAAATCCCTTTTTTGTCTTTACCCCTTCTCTCTCTACAGCATGACTGTGTAGCTCCTCCTCTTCTCTCTCTTTTCCCCAACAGTGATGTGTTACTGAGATAATGATGGCAGTGACCCTCCATCCTTCCACAAACACCCACACACTCACACACATATATCCATATGTATGAAAATAGTGCAGCACACATAACTCTATACATACATGCACACACACATGCTGTTGACTGTGCTGCGTGTTTGCCTTGCAGGCTAACGGACATAGTTTTTTACACATGGAGCATGAGACAGCCGTCTCTCTGCTGAAGAGTTTCCAGCGGACGGTGGACTTGGTGGTTCTGAGAGACAGCAGCACGTGCTAAAAAAAAAAAAAAAAAAAAAAGTTTTATAACAAACAAACAAATAAACACAACAACGCTTCTCTACTCTGCTCATCGCCATCCCATGCCACCCTCCACCTGCCCTCCGCTGGAGGCTCGTGGAACCGAAAAATGAGCCGCCTTTTTTACCTTTGTAGGGGAACACACAGACATTGATTTGCCTATTGCTGGACCAAAGGCAAATACTAGTGCCAAATGTACCATAGGAAACATATCGGCTCTTCTGTCTACCGGCGGTCAGGGACCTGATCGACGGCTGGACGGACCACAGAAGGACTCTCTGAGTTCCTACAGGGCTGCTGCAGTTTGAATTTTGTGGTCGTTAATTAGGCAGTCATCTGATCAGTCAGTCTGAATAGTTATTTTTTGTTTGGTTAGTTAGCATTCTGGGGTCTTTATGCTTTTTCTCCGCTGCCTTTTATTTTGCTGTCCATGGTAGATTTTGAATGATTTGTTTGGTACAGCACATTATTCACTTTTCCGTCTTCATTAGTGTTCTTCTTTGCTTTTGTTCTGTTTTCTGTTGTCCTCTATTCTGTTCTTTTCTTTTGACTTGTATCTTCTGTTATTCTCTTTTGTTCACTGCCTTATGTTTTATTATTTTCTGCTGTCTTCTGTTCTGCAGGTATTATTGCCTCCAGTGTACAGAAATTGAAAACTTAGGACTTTCTGCCTTGTGTACATATATAGAGCTGCAGTTTTCCAGAGCCACACTTTCCTTGGGGCCTGGACAGACAGCTCTTAAAGTTTATGATTAATATAAACCACATTCTGAATTCTATCTTATGAACATACAGGGATTATTTCTCCAAATGGACAATTTTCTAAAGTATACCACTGATTTTTTTTTTTCTGTAAAGAAAACACTGTTGATAGTTCATTAATGCTACTCGTTTTTTTGTTTTATTTTTTTAAAAACTGTTGCTTGCACAGCTGTGCTGAAAAGAGCTAAAGCAATACTTCTGAGGCTCGGCCCACAGTGCCATCTATAGAGCAAGTCATGCTAATGTTTACACACACTGCCATGCCCATGAGCTAACAGGCAAACACACAGTAGACGTATGTGCCCCCATACACAACACATATGCAATGGTGCGCACTGTGCACTATTCATAATGAAGCCCTGTCAACACTCTAGCCTGACTTTACAATTCAACTGCTATAATAAAACTCTCTCTCACACACACACACACACACACACACACACACACACACACTGTAACATTATTCATAATATCTGTGCCATATTTTGAAGTCCTGTTTTCTAGTACTGTTACAGCATTGGTCCATCCTTTTTTTAGCTGTTTGAGTTGTACGATGAAATCACAGCATGCTTTCATATCATTGGTCACTGTCAGCCTGCCATTTTCTGTTTGGCTTCTAGAGTTCTCTACTCTGTAAGAGGCTCTAGATGTATTATACCACTGACTTTCAGTAAGACTGATGTTCTGTAGTTGGTACCATATGGACCCTCTGCCCCTCCCTGGTTGTATTTACACAGGCCCAAAACACGAGAGCTTTACCGCTTTGTGTCCCAGATTTGATCTGTACACAATGAGCGCAGTAGCGTGGCTTTAGCTAGTAGAGGAAACTGGTTTTTGACATTTGGCCTGGCCTTCAAATACACGTGTTAGCAAGCATCCGCTCTGCTGAAGTATCCCGACCTCTGGCCTCCCTGCAGAAAGCAAAAAGAGAAAAGATAATATCCCTGCATAAATCAATAATAATACTGTCTAAATGGGTAAATCTTCAGATTTTCCCTTTTTAGACAATCAGGGAAAGATCCGAACTGTGCCACAAAGGCTTTTGGCTACACTTGAAATTTCAGAACTTTTGTAACCTGAGGAGATGCTAATTCACTCAAGGTGTACATGGAAATATTTAGATTTCCCATCTCCGTTGGTGAATGTTCAAAATGATAGGTGGATAGGGAAAGAAAATAATGTCGACTCCGATGTAGAAACTGAGATTGCACGAGAGGTTTCTGGACCCCGTGTCAATGTGGTGTAATGAGATCTGACCTTCATGGTCATGCTTCAGAAGCTTTATAAAGACATGACAGAAGCAGCCACAGAAAAAGAGAGAAGAGGTTCATTTTCGTTCTTCTGTAAAATGCAACACGTGTCTTGAAGACGTTTCATGACAGTGAGTTTTGTTTTGTTCTGCATAACATCTAATGTTTCATCCAGAGCAAAACAACATCATTCACTGTCCTTTGTTTTTACTTGACATGGCAGTGTCATGCTGTGCCCATTTTGTGTCAGCCCTTTTAATAAGCATTAGAATTTAGTTAATTCAATATAAGGGACACAAAATGGCACAGTTTAGACTTGTGGTTGAGAGACTTCATCTTAACCACAGGAACCCACCCAACCCTATTTAGAGTTTGAAATATCAAAGATATTGTGATGAGAAAAGAGAAAAAAGTTTGATAATATAATTATTTTTTACTACATGTTTCAGGTAATTCTTTCTAAATATATTGATATACCTTAGCTTTGCTCAAAAATTGTGATATTTTATAATAATGACACTTATAACAAAGTTATGGATGGAAGTACGCACAGTATGACTTGGCGACCTACACATGTACTATCCAAAACTGTATAAAATGTATTTCTACTGTAATTGTGAATTTGTGTTATACAAATATATATTATATATATATGTATATGACTATGAAAACAGTCATTTTCTATGTGTTTAAACTACATAAGAGCTGAACAAATGCTGAGGACGGTGTCCCTGTACATAGCTGTGAATGAAATCCAATTTAAAATGACTCATATTGATTGTGAATGTACTCATGCTTTCTGCAGTACCTACACCTACCCAACTTGAATGCTGCTTCTTCTGTTGTGTGACAAAAAGTACTTTGACCTCCGAAGAGAGAATCGCTGTCAAGTTATAAGTTGGACAAATTTTAGTGACGATTTAACAGAACTATTTATTTCTTTATTTATTTGCACATGCAAGTTGAAATCCTTCCAGTTTTAAGTTTGAGTATTAATGCGGAGAATTGTAATTGCAGAAGTATATATAATATATATCATGTGTTTAGAATGCATTTTGCAGACGCTATCTGTACATACTATTTAAGATACAGTTTTTACAAAAAATAATATATGTATAAAATTGAAAAAATGCTGTGCAGCAATTATACTGGAGCCATTTTGGGCTTTGGGAAGTACCATTTTTTCAGTATATAAGAAGTGTTTTGAATAATGTACTAAAGTCTCTATTGTACAAACAATAAAAATGTCACTATTGGTAATCTGGCTTCCTCCTGGTGCACTGAGCTCTGTCCTTAGGGATATATCTCTTTCTGCTCCTCTATGCATCTTTATTGTTGACACAGAGAACAATTTAAGAAGAGAAGGGTGAATGAGACAAAAGAAGAAGGACATGGGGGAAATAATGTGATTTAAAAAGGAAGAAAGTCATGAAGGAATGAAGAGCTAAGGACATATTAAGAGGGATAGAAAAACAGAAAGTAAAGAGAAAACAGGCAAGGCAGGGGCCAAATAAGGAAAAGAAATAAAGGAACTGAGGAAGAAAAAAGATGGAAAAGAATAGAAGAAAGAGAAAGGGGTGAAGGAAAGGAATGAGCAGGGAAAAAAAAGATTATTAAATGAGGAAGAGATAAAGTAGAGGGAACCAATAAACGAATGAAGTAGGATGGATAAAAGAGGGATGAGGTAAATAAAAGAAGCTAGAGATGAAGAGAGGAAAGCGGAGAGAGAGTTTCCTTTGTGGATTAAAGTCGGTCCAGGCTCTCGTCATCTCAGCAGATGCTCCTTTGTCTCTCTGTCCATTAGTCTAAAAGTCTGACTCTTTTTCATCCCTCTCCATCCGTCCATCTCATCTATTTCTTGACACTTATCTGAGCTGTGGATTACAGAGGGACAGCTAAGTTTGTCAAGCTGCCTCACACACAGAGTTTCTAATTAAGGTAGAAAACCATGTCAGTGTTTGTATTTTTCAGCAGCTCAAATAAAAGGTTTGGTCCGCTGTGGTAAGTATACACACACCACAGCGCTGTGGAGATGGGTCGGCAATGCAAGACTATGCATAAATTGCATAAAAATCCTACTAGATTTTGCACACTGGACATTAATCTGAAAAATGTATCCAATTTTGATCAGTTCATAAGGGCATGTTATGGAAATTGAACCTGAGCTTGTTCATGTGTTCACAAAGTCCTTATTTGGCATGATGAGCGAACCTTACTGCTCTCAACTAACTGGACGTTTTAGCCAGCCTTGATTTATATAATAGCCTATTTTATGGCCAATGACGCTATGTTATACTTCCACTCCATATATTTTAGAGGCAAATATTTTACTTTTTACTCCCTATACAGTTATATGACCTATAGCATCAATGAAATATGATGCATTGTTATTGATTAGACTAAGCGTATAAAGTAGTCAAAGTTATCTCCACAGCTACAACATTAAAATGTTGTCACATTAATGTATCCAGTAATAAAAGTAGTCCTACAAAACTGATATACAGTAAGCATTTCTTTTTTTCCTGCAGAATAAGTACTTTTACTTCAGGTACATTTTGCTGATGGAACTTCTGTACTTTTACTTGCATGCACTTTTACTTATAATGGAATATATTATAAGTGGTAATGGAATATGTGGTATTGCTACTTTTACTCACATAAAGGATCTGAATACTTCTTCTACTGTACCACTGCCGCTCACTGACTGCATGACAGCTTACTACTATACTGTGATATACTGTATAATAAGATGCGTGACTGGATTATAAGGTATCATTGGCTAAACCTTCTTCCCTGTGACTGTCTTGTACCATTCCCCACTGTTCTCCTCACATCAGTGCCCTCTGTAGAACAACTCTGCTTACTGTGGTACAGGCCGACAATTAACAATAGAGGGTAATAGCACACACACACACACACACACACACACACACACATTGATGAAAGCAGAATGAAGTCCTTTTGTTCCCTTTCCGTTTTACTCTTTAGTCTTTTACGAACGGATGTTGTACAAAATGATACTTCTGTGTGCTGACTGACCAACCCACTTTCACAACCATGCATTCATTTCTCCCCACGCTGATGCATAATTTATGCTGGCATCAGTGTGTGTGACTGTTTGTGTGCGCGAGGGTTTTTTGTGCACCCACCAAAGCTGTCAATAAGCTCTTGACCTGATCAATAACAACACCAGAGACCGAGTCCATGACCTGCATTCAGCTGCTGCCCATATGTATGTGTGCTCTGAGTGTGTATGCAGATGACATGTCCCTTCAGTCTCTCCACTGTCAGAATACAGTATATTACAGTATATTGTGTCCAACATGCAGGACTAACGTGTGTCCTGCATCAACCACGTTTGGTGATAAATATAGAGAATTTTACAATTAACTGACAGTAATATATTTATTTTAAGTGACGTTAAGTGGCATATTAATCCATCCACCAACTGTCGCTTTGGCTTCCTATAAAAGTTTGACATTCTGCATCAGTCACTCACTTAGTTTGTAGTTTGAGGAGATAGACTTAGCTTCCTGTTCGCTCGTGTTAGCTCTAACCCGTGGTTTTAAAGTGGGAATGCAGCAGCATTGACAGTAACTATTTTACATAAATTGATAACAAAACTATTCCCAATCTTTAATGCTTTAGATGCTAAAGACATTGACTTGATCTTGAAAACCAAGATTGTCTTACAAGCATTTTGAGGCTTTCGGTTTTCTTTTTACTTTGTATAAAAGCTAATTAGCGAATGTATAATGTTAGTCCTTTGAGGCGTTGTTTTGGGTAAACTAGGCCTTGGTAGTTGACATGAGATAGGGACGAGCCTGGGAAAGAGAAGCTTTAATTTACTCAACACAATAAAACTCTTTACCATGACAATACCACCAAACTCACACAGGGATGGACTTGCCCGGGCAGCTGATGGGATTACAACCGACATTTCAATTGGCTCCCTATAATACACCTTGCTTTTTTGGATCGTGGTAGTGTTTTCATGTGCAAGCATCTTACAGCGCAAAGTACATTTTTGCTATAATATCTGACCAGACTTTTTGTTTCATATCCGTACACTAACTTCCAATTTAGTCAACAAATGTGAGCCTATGGCAATAGGCCTATCTATTAGTAGCAGCCTCAAACAGTAGGAGCAGGGGAGGGGTTATAGATCTACCTCTGGGAACTAGACTAATCAGTGTTTGTAAACCTAAATCTATACCCAGAGTTGAGTGGATTATGTAGATCCAGTATTTGCCCTGGAATAAACAAGGTTTGTATCCACTGGACACCATATCTCTGTTTAACATGACAATACCACCAACATCCTCTATGACAAAAAGAGCCTATCAAACCTGCTTTAATGGTGTTTTGAGGTGAGTGTGTGTGTGTGTGTGTGTGTGTGTGTGTGTGTGTGTGTGTGTGTGTGTGTGTGTGTGTGTGTGTGTGTGTGTGTGTCTTTTAGGGACTTCTAGGTGTGTGTTTGTGTGTTCCGCCTAAGAACCGGTCCGACAGCGTTTGGAGCTGGAGTCAAGTCACCTGAATGAAGAAACGGAAGACTAGAGTTTAACAAAAGCGGGACAGAGGGTGAGAGCTGAAGTGAAAGAGAAGGAAAGAGAGAAAACAAGCTCCGGGTACTAAGTCCACGCGGTGACTGTCAACGTTTGATATCAACGTTTCTTTTCTTTTTCTTTTTTTCCTCCGCCGCTGTGACGGGATTCTCGAGCCTACACACACTTTTTAAAAGTTTTTCTTTAGAGAAAAATACAGGTCGGTGTGTGTAGACAGTTGTGCTGTCAGTTTGGTGTCCCGGTTTGGAGGCAGGCTGTACCGGGACAGACGCACACATCTGTGAAAACAGATCGGCTACCCTGTCACAGCGACACAGAGGACGGAACGTGTCACCATGCCTGTGCGACAGAAAGGTACATACAATGATTGTTTTTGTCTTTATCTATATCTCTGTAGTACATTCCCCCACATATTTTAATTTGCTAGAGAAACGATATCGAAAAAAATCTGTTTAACCACAATGTTGTTTAATGTCGTTGCAAAGCGCTCTTCTTCTCTCTAAACTTCTCTAAAACACCCGCAATTTAACGCTAAGTCGTTTATTGTTGAACGTATACAACGTCTAGATCAATATTTAGGAGCTTTCACTAATTATTCAGACACTGTGGTAAATTCGGCCACAGAAATAAGTCTATTTTATATTCATTTTGTATCTGCTTTTAGTAGCCTAGTTTACAAGCTGGTCGTTGATGCACAAGATGTTTTGACTCTGCCAAATGTAGGCTACATGCCATATAAGCGTGTGTGCTGATTAATATCTGAAAACATGTTCTGCTTGATACGTAAACAGTCATTAAATAAGAATTATTTTGAATTCCGTTGGGCATTCAAAGAAAGCGGCATTATGAGTGTGTTGATGCTGTCAGTGCTTCCGGTTTAATCAGCTGTTCAGCAGAGTGCCATGGAACCTGGAATGTAGTCTGCAGCCTTCTTTCACACCATCAACTGTATCCCCCTCATGTTCTTCTGCATCAGACTTACATGCAGTAAAGCCATAATAAAACCTAATTATTAATGCAGATAGGCAACTATATGTGTGCCATAAATAGGCTGAATTTACCACATTCTAAACTCCAGTTTTCAGTTTTATTGTAGTGATATTGCGCCAGGATCTTGTGAAACATGCACCGTGAGCCATCTTTTTTAAAGCAAATGAGGACTCCCAAATACACACCTTTTATAGGCTACTTTTCAATTTTAGTTGCTGTCAAATTTGCAATTTGACATTGATGTCAAACTCTGAATACTGGCAGTAGTTGAGACAGAAAGGCAAAGAAAACATTCTTCTGGCACACAGGTGTCGACACTCACTATATGGAGCCAGGTGTTGTCTTTTATTAACTTCACCCAGCAAGACCCTGTGCGGTCCGAACCAGCCCGCGATTTTAACCATAGTAATCCTCAATTAAGTAGAGGCTTTTAACGTACGTTAATCTCCTTGCTCTATTTAAGAGCCTGGAAAATTGTACATCTCCTTTCTTGTCATTAGTTATGAGAAAACGGCTTTTTTGTTATTTACCTGTATATTTTGTGTTTAGATGCTAAGCGAGCCCTGCAGCTTCTCCAGCAGTATCGGGCCAAGCTTGACCAGAGACAGCAGAACCAGAGCCAGACCAAACAGGGCCATATTGAGGAAGACTCTCAGCTGCAGCAGTCTCTGGACAGAGTCATCAATGTCTTCCAAAGTCAGCTCTTTAATGCTCTGCTGGGTAAGGATATCCGTTTGGTTGTTCATTTACCCACCGAGTTCCTCTGTGATACCTTTTATGTTGTTGTTTTTTTTGAAGGCGTGGTTAGCGTTTATCTGCCGATGCTTGGATTTGACATCTGTAGGAGGTAAAAGGTGACTTGTTGATTCTGTGGCTGACAGTGTGAATGCAGATTAAGGATTTTATTTTGTCTGCGTGAATTGATGCACATTTTCCTGCGCTTGACCACATTTGACATTCCATTACCAGAGATCAAGGTATTTAAATTAGCGTATAGATTAAAAGGTTACTGTACGTCCACAAATCACAAAACTCACCCACATTTTTTCCCTCTTATTCAGATGTTTGGATTGGGCTAAACCATTTAACCTGCCATGGGCTGTTTTCAACATTTTCTACCTTTTCTTGATTAGTAGCCTAAATGGGACGTTGTTAATGGAAAGCGATTTTAGTTAGCAGTTCTTCAAAAGTAATGTGATATGATGACATTATCTCAAAACTTTGTCAAAAAAACAACCCAGAAACTGTCTGTATGGCTAGATGCCATTGTTTTTTGTAATTTAGGTGAACTGGCCCTTAACTTGGTCTCCACAACAAGTTCATGAACTCAGTGTCACTAATGTACTTCTAAGCCAGGTTCAGTTGTATGTCTTTGACATTGAAAGTGTGTCAGTCAGGAAGGAGACTATTGGCGTTTTTCCATTACATGGTACCTGCTCTACTCTACTCTACTCTACTCTCTACTCTACTCTACTCTACTCTACTCTACTCTCTACTCTAGTCTACTCTACTCTACTCTACTCTACTCTCTACTCTACTCTACTCTACTCTACTCTCTACTCTAGTCTACTCTACTCTACTCTACTCTATACTCTACTCTACTCGACTCGGCCGCGGTACCCCGTCCTACATTTTCCATTTCAGATTTAGTCCCGCTTCATGCTTGAGGCGAGCATGGCTGGTCGTCATAGCGCCGCTGCAGGAAACTGCCATGACCTATCAACCTAACGCGACACACACACAGAACGTCGAAGGTGCCACAGCCAGAAGACAAATTTTGTTCCAAAAGAAGCTGGAGGCAGCAAAATAAACACCGCTGGCTAAACTATTGAAAAATGCCGGTTTTGTTCAGGACACCCCCATCTGTCGCTAGCAATGATGATGCAGTGATTAGTGACGATTCTCTCTGACCAATCAGTAGTCTGCAGGTTTTCACGTCACCTTTTGGTATCGGCTCAGCTTGCTTGGAACCTGGACGGAGGTGATACTAAAAAAAGTACCTGTTAGCAGGTACCAGGGACTTTTTTTCGTAATGGAAAATCAAAAAAGGCGAGGCGACTCGAGCTGGTACCATGTAATGGAAAGACGCCATATGTGTTTGGGACTGTTATATGAAGGCTTGAAGCAGGGGCGATTCTAGGATCAGACCTTTAGGGGGGCTCAGCCCCTAATGAGAATGTGACACAGATACAGTACTTTGTCAGTGTTAAACCCAACATCAGCTAACATTTTTTGACACTAATTAACACTATGATGGAACTAAACCTGACACTTTATAAGTCACAGTAATAACGACCAATTTGACACAATGTTCTAACATTCAGCAATTTTAGCTGCTTACGTTTCAATTTGGTTTCTAATCTGCGCCATGAAATTACCAACTTCTTCTCTGGGGACTACTAAAAAAAAGTTTTTTATTATTATAATTTTTAGGGGGGCTGAGATGAAATTAAAAGGGTCTTAAATCGCCCATGGCTTGAGGACAGGTGCACTTATGTGAGTTTTTGTCCAATTGAAGATAAACAGATCTGTCGGCTTGTAGACAAGCAGACAGAAGGCTAGGACTGATCATAAGAGAAGGAGCTGAGCACTGTGTAAGAACTAGTTTCCGCGGTGTCTACAAGATGTCATGCCATCACATGACTGTTCACCAGAAAATAGAGATCAGAACACAAACATGTAGGCGTGATGTGGCCCGTCGCAGAAAACACAGGGCCCTTTGTAGAAAGTCTGCATACATTTAAAGAATGTGTAACAAGTATAAATTCCTCCCAAGAGTGACCAGCTAAGAGCCAGCGTCTAACTGGTTAGTTCTGCTTTTGGTGAACTATAGCTTATTAGAAGGAAAACACTGGGAACATGTGGTTCAACAAACTGGTTCTCAGTCCCTGGTCCTACCTGCTTTGTGCCACGCCTACACCTTTACATGTAGCTCTTAAAGTAACACTCCTATCTCTGTTCAGCGTGTTTGCTGTTCACTAAACCTGAGACTGAGTTCCCGTTTGTGACTTTGAACTTTGATCAGGCTGTATCTTGAACCAGCGCTGTCGCTTTTGTTCTTTTGTTATTATTGATCCTTGACTTCTTTTACTTCATCTATCCTGTAATTTGTTTAAATATACTCTACATCCATGGATGTGTCTTTGTGTTACTGTACTTTGTAATTTCCATTCTTGATGTCTGTTTTATGTTCATGTGTATACGGTTAAATTCCCTGTGTACACTTCACTCTTCTCCTTTTCTCTTTACACATCCTCTTCCAACTGTTTGTATATTCCCTGTCCTCTTCCCACATACGGTACCTCTATTTTTCTTCCTGTTTATCATCCCTTTTATCACCACCAAACTGTTGTGAGGTTGTCAGGCTGCTACGGTAACTCATTACCTCAGCAGCCTGAGCTCACAACCATCTGCCTGTCATCGCCTGTCACTTCTGTATGTGGAGAGAGGAAAGGAAAGTCCTCAAATCGTAACAGTCACTCTGGTACATTCTGTCAGTGTGTGTTCATTTCTATAAGGGAAATGACAGTATAATGAACAATTCCTCTTTTAACTGCTGAACCCTAAATACTTCAGTAGCTACTGTTCTATATAACCATGGTAGCAGTATCACTGTGCTGCCACTAGAGGCCTCCTTTGGTTTCTCTACCAATGCACATAGCAGAAGTAAAACAATTGAGAATGTTTTTGCATCAGCTTCACTTTGCTTGATTCTGAATGCCATGTACAATATATAGTAGTGGTTAAGGGTTTCTCATGTATTTAGAACAGCTTTAAAGGGCTGCAATCAATGATTATTTTCATCATGGATAAATCTGCCAATTCTTTTTTTCCATTTACTGCTTTATTGATCAGTTGCTCAGTGTCTAAAAATACTAAGAAATGTCCATCGCAGTTTTCCAGAGCCCAAAGTGACATTTGTAATGTATGGAAAGATTAAGTGATTATCAAATTATTGTTCCCTAATTTTCTGCTGATCAACTAATCAACTCAACGCTTCACCTCTACTGCTCTGTGTCCTTTGGAGAAAACATTACTTCCTCGTTTTTGTAATCAGTTAGTCTTTCATTTACAGAGTTATACGTTCATTCATCCATCACTTCAATGTGTCATTATTACCTCATTTACTAATTCACTAAAACCTTCAGTCACTCATCATGGCTCTAATCTCTGCTGTTCTCCTTCCAGACATTCAGGAATGCTATGAGTTGACCATCCTTGCAGACAGCAAGTGTTCTGTGAACCAGACAGATGGTCCATGGAAACTTCCTGCCTCCTGTAACCTACCAACAGCGCTATCAGCCCAGCCACAGCCCTCCTCTGGTCCCCTCAGCCCCCAGGCTTCTGGAAGAAGGTCCCAGCCAAAACCCCTGACCCCCAAACCCAAGTCAGTCAAGTCCCATGCTGCTCCACTCCCATCCGGGACACCCACAACAAAGCCATCTTCCCCTACAACAAAGTCCATTACACTACAGTCACAGCCAGCCAAGGTGAAGTACCGCGCTCCCCCCCCTCCTGGCCATCCTGGAGCCTCCAAATCATTGTCATCAGAGACTTCTATGACTTCCTCTCCCTCTGCGGCCACATCCCCTGGAGTCACTGTGAATAGTGCAGAAACCCCCACTGGTTCCATAAAAACAGCTCCTGGAGCATCCCTGAATGGAACAAAGCCACGTCTTACCTCTACCAACTCTAATGTTTCTTCAGAAATCTCCACCACCTCCACCAATCCACAAAACGATTCTCTCTCTCCAGACCTCAACCTAGTGACTGTCTCGGCCCTCGTCTCCAGCAGCATCCAAGGCTTTGTGGTTCCAACCACTCCAGATGAACCTACCGCCACCAGCACCACTCCTGTCACCAGCCCAGGTCTAAACAGAGTCCCAGACGGTGTTGTAGTCTCTACAGCTCTTGCGACCAGCAAGGACCCAGGCATAGGCACTCCCAGCACAAGTCCAACTATCCCCAACCAGGGAATATTCACCTTCAGCAGCCACAGCCCCACAGGTCCTCCAGGGCCCTTGACTAAACATCTGAGGTATGTCCAACATCCATATATTTTAATTGTTTTAAGGGTACAATAGACTTTACAACTATTCACAACAATGCTGTGCTAAATACTACAGCAATGAGAAATTAACACCAAATATGTGGCAAAAACAAAAACAAGTAGGACACAATTTGATCGAACAGTATGCTGACACTGTCACAATCCTGATTATTGAAACTTTGATAGTGATACTAAGATAATGTGGAAAAAACAGTATGCTAAGAACTATGATTGCTGTTTCATTAATTTCCCATTAGTGAAGTTCAAGTCACTACAGGTGGTCCTTTTCTTTATTTGGCCAACTGTTCATGTTAACTTATTATTCGTTCTATTTTTTCCACAAAAATTAAAAAACAAAACCCATTTCAACAAATATTTACTCAATCCCTGATGGTTTAGACAGTTTTTAGAGTTCACCTCCAGACAACCTCTTTCCTTGGTCTCTGTCCCTAGTCCAACCAGCCCTGGGCCAGCAAAAGTCACTTCCACTAGCCCAAGCCATGGTCCAGCCAGCCCCAGGACAGCTACAAGCCCGCTGACCCCCAACAAGGTAAGACATCTCTGGTTGTTTTGTGCCTTAGGAAACCTACAGGAAATCTCTCCACAGTAAATAGCAGAGTATAATACGTAGTGCCTTCTATCCAAAGTTGATAAGGTGATCTTTAGTTGTTGGGTGGCATCCTTGAGGTGCATGCTTCTGGCAAAGAAGTGAGGTTATATTTCTCTCCTGAGTCTAAGAGAAACTATTTGTAAGTGAAAATATAGCATTTATATAAAATGTATACATTTTCTTCTTGTACATAGGAGACCTTGCCATGTTTGGAGATGTACTGTATCCTTCTCCCATTGCATGTGTTTAAATGGTCAGGTGGCAGAGATTTCCTAGTAGTTTTCATGGTCCTTATAGCCTCACCATATTCAGATTTTTCCGATTCAGGTGTTATTTTGCTGGGATCTGTCAGCTAGTATATACATTTATTGTGATACCCTGTCATGCTGCAACATTGGCAAAACATTGCTTGGAAGAAGATATATGCTGTCATCATTGTCTTTTTGTCAGAACTAGTGTTGGATAAATCTTTTTTTAATCTTCCTTACCATCACTGACTAAGTGTTCTTGATAATGACATTTTGTTTAAGCTTCAAAGGTTTTTATTTCACTATTACACCAAGTTCTGTTTATGCCTCCTGCTGTGGTGAAACACAGTCTTGTCATTTATGGATTAATATAGAAGACTCATAGATACAAGATACAATTTCATGGACCTATGACTGGGTGTGTTGCTTCCTGTATAAAATATCACTTCTCCTCAATGGAAATAGTTGTGATACAGGGCAAACATGTTTTTACTAGCGTCAACGTGTCTCCTCTTGAACCTAAGGCTGCTGGTGGCTGCAGAGAGCAGAATTAGATGGACAGATCGTTTATGCAGGCTGGCTGTTTGAACACAGGCTTAAATTGCATTACATAATATGACAACAGGAATCAATTCAGTTCAGTAAAAAAAAAAAAAAAAAAAGAGTCAGCAGAAAAAGCTCAGAGATGGGCTCATGCAACATGTTTTGTCTTGTTGATCTTGGTGAAATGGTTTTGTGATCTTTGGGCTGTTTGATCACAGGCTTACACAGTACACATTGTTGCTTTGATCTGCTGCTGAGTCTGAGTCCACATGTTGGGATATTGGGCTTATATTGACTAACTTTGATTTATACTCAAAAGCTGGTTTCAATATACAGTAGTTCTGCAGTATGTGCCTGTGCATCAGGCAACATGTCCTCCCAGCTAAATACTGCTTGTATTGCGTTGGGGTTTGATGGTACATTCATGTGCTGCTCATGTGTTCCTAATTCATTTACAATTAGAAACTTGGGGTGGTTAATTAAGTTATTTTCTTTTGACCCTATGTCAGTTATCACACAAAAAAGTGAATTTGATTTGGTTATGTGGCCAAAGTTGAAATGAAATAAAACTGTGATGCACCAATTTATCGGCCGAACATCGGTATCAGCCGATATTCGCCTTGTTGACTACAATCGATCGCCCTATCGGCATATAAGATGACATTCACAGATTGCGGTGGCCGCTGTTAATCTGTTGTGTTGCATCAATTTTGTGCTGGCTAAATGGTGTGATTAAAGGTTAAAAAGGCATTTTAAATAAAGCAGTTCTTTTTTCATAAAAAAAATCTTTCATGTGAAAGAAGTTTATATTAAATGATTGAATTTATGCTCATTCAAAGATAGTGTAATGAACGGCTTAAGACTTTAAAACACTTCAATTAAAATGTTTTTTGTTTCCCTGGCACTAAAGGTAGAATACATAATAACACTACAAATGAACAACCACAACAAAAGACATCTGTATCAGCTAAATTGTTACTTTTGAACATCGGTATTGATATCGGCGCAGAATTTCACAATTGGTCCATCCCTAAATGAAACACATTTCTTTGCATTGCTCATTATCTGTCACTGGACTGTTTAATGATTGAGATTACTAGTTTTAAATGGCTGTACTGTAGAATGAATTGAGAACCAATAATAATGTTTGTTAGCACAACCCAGTGCAGACAACTCTCTGTTGGCACTTGGCAGCAGTGAGCATCATGAGACAACCAACAATGAGTGCAGGGCCAGATGAGGATGGAGCTGGGAAGAAGTAGAGTAGGACAGGAACAGAAAGAAATGTAAAAATGTGTGTATGTGTGTGTTTTATGACATTTGGACATTTCCTATGTCTCTCTGCTCAGCTTGTCTTATATAGTATGTATAGTACAGTAACATCAATTGTAGTGATGTTGTGTATCTTGAAAGAGCCCAGTATCCTGAGTGAGTGGAATCCCATCTTTGTGTGAAGCTTCAGGGTGCATATAGAGCTTTGACTCCGCCAATAACCAAAGTTGAAAGTAGAGCATCCATTGCTATACGGCTGTTACTTTTCACTCAGTCTAACCCCCCCGCTCCTGTCAGAGACTGACCTGATAAAACAGTGAGTGGTGTGTGTGTGTGTTTGTGTGTAGCATAAGTATTTGTGTGTGTGCGTATGCCTGTGTATACACGTCTGTCTGTGTTAGTGTTTGCCTGTGCATCCATATTTCTGCATTTCTGCATGCTTGTCTCTGTGTTTTTGCTGTTTTTTGTGTGTTGAGTGTTTTCTGCACGTGTGTGGATATATATTTCGGAGCCATGCACTCTTTGAGGTCAAAATGTGGCTACCTGCTGCCATAGAACTGCCATAGAGACAGCAGCTGGAAAACAAAAGGGTGGGCGGAAGTGCACCGGGACGGCTGCCATGTTTCCGAGTCGGCCTCTATTTTAGCGAAGAAGTCCTCTCTGGCTGCTCCAATGGAAGGGCAGGTGGAGAGGACATGAGAAAAGGATGAGCAAGTGCTTGAGGGATGAAAGAAGAGGGTGAGAAGGAGGAGACAGACACGGACAGACGGCGGAAGGATGTCAACAAAAGCCACAAGCGGCTGAGTGGTGGAAGTTGCAGCGGGAAGATGTTTCGGTGAAGGTTGGCCAGTCAGACTGGTGAGGATGGACTGCATCTGCATCCTTACTACAAAGGTGAGCCACAGGGAGAGAGCACGTTAGAGCAGAGGAGAATGGCAGACAAGACAAAAGAGTAAACACGGTGTGAGAGTGTGGACGTACAGCCTCGGTTAAAATTTTCTAAATGACTAAATTATTATGATCCCTCATGATGGCATTAAATTATACATTACAGTCATCCTTTTTTCATTTTTATGTTGAAATTGTGTGCTAAACTAGCAGATGCCCTCACGTGATCTAATTATAAACATCAAGATAGCATGATGTTTTATTAAAAGTGAGATTGAGACCTGCCAACCTTTGGGGGAGATTTAACCTAAGACATGCAAACAAAGTGTTTCATGTTAAACTACAGGCTTAGTAAATGATGGGAAACTAAGTGCACCTGCGAACAATTAGCCACATCAAATTGGCGACAGGGTGCTTATTGCACAGATGGTGTGCTGCGCTTTGTGAATGAACAGGCTATAAGGTGATATGCTACACGTACTGTGCTTTAGTGAAGTGACTCTAATGGGAATGCCGAGCTGTTGCTCAGCTGTTGGTTTTGACAACATGTGACACCCAGAGAGACAGGAAACTGGGTTGATGGGACACACACTTCAAAAGACTAGCTATCTGACTGGTTGGCTGTCTGTGTAGATAACTGACTGATTCGCTGGTTGGTTGATTGGCTGGCTGACTTGTCTCAAGGCCGGAGAGAACACTTGGCTAAAAAAAGGATGGCAAAATTAAGCACATACAGTACATTATGCACATATGTCCATGCTCAGAAATGCATGGCCCATTTAAAAGCAGCAGAACCAGTGTGAGAACTCCCCTCCCCACACACCCCCTGACCCTGCACAGGAAGAGTGAGTCTAGACAATGGAGGGATTGAGAATTTAATTGATTATACTTTCATTACAACAGAACTATAATAATGACTAGGTGTAAAGGCCAAGGTATGCTTAGAGCTACAACTTGAACTAGTTTGTACGACGTGTTTTCCCGACCTTTCCTAAAGACAGAAGTTGTGTCTATCTTGGAGAGGGGCATCATGCGAGGAAAGGGGGCGAGAAGTAGTTATGTGAGAGACTAGAGCTTGAGAGAAAAAGTCCAAATCCTGCATACTTTGTCACCTTCGCACACCTGGCCAATGGCTGCATGAATCGGGCGTTCTTGTTGGATTGTTGGTTTCGGAAAGTTATGGAAATTGTCGGATGCAGCCCCCAGAATTCTGACATTGGAAAGGAATGGGGTTCACGTGCTTTGTTTGAAGCAACCACTAAACCAACTAAAGGAACTAATAGTGTGTGTGCTGGGTCTTGATTCAGACTCAATCTCATTATAGACTCAGTCTTGATTGTGCTTATTCACGGACTCTACTTACTGTACGTGTTTATACCACATTGTCTTCTTGGAGGACAAACACTTTGGCCCCTGACACCTTAGTAAACAATACTGTCTTGGAGCCAGTTCATGAGTTGCTTATTAGCTGTTCGGAGCATGATAACAATACGATAGGCTTAAAAAAGAAGTGGTCTTTTAAGTCTTAAGGGTTCTGATGAATGACCAAACACACACACAAACACACACACACACACACACACACACACACACACACACACACACACACACACACACACACACACACCCACACACTACAATTAAGTCTGCAGTGTGTTGGCAGAAATACAAACAGACTGCAGGGATTCCATCTCACATTCATCCAGTTAATCTCATTTATCTCATTAAGACAGTGGATCCTGAGAGAAAGACTAGACTAGAAAGCTAGATTACTGCTGGAGGTTGTTTCAGTACACTCTCTCGCATCCTGCTTGATTCATTTATTCCTCCCATCTCCCTCTTTGACCCTCTTTGACTCTTTTAGTATATGAATTTTGGGTAAACAAAATGAAAATGCATACAAAAAGATAGATTCTGTTGAACGCTCAGAAATAGCCCCCACCCTTACACTGAACAAAGTCAATCAACACTGTTCTGCTCATCTACCTCATGTATATTTTCAGTCTTACAATTACAATATTGTTATTAATATATTACCATTGCACTGAACTGCCTTGCACTATATTTATATTTAAATCTTAAATCTCAGACTATACTGATATTGCACTATTCCTTCCCTCTCTTCAATTGTTATTGTATATTTTTTGCAAAGATTAACCATAGTCAAATTCCTTGTTTGTTTGCGCAAACCTGGCCAATAAAGCTGATTCTGTTTCTGAGGTTTTAACATATAAATGCACTATACCCTGGCTTGATCAGAGATGCATTTGGTTATGTAAAAATCTTTCAACTAATGAACGCGCAGTTTTCAAACATCCTTTAAACATATATATAGTAGTAGTATATGCTTGAGGAGATTGTTGTCAAACATTCAGTATGTGGATTTGACTTTCTATCAGTATTCTCGTCTCTATCTTTCAATCCTCTTTTCCTCTCTGATATATCCCATCTTAAATCCCACCCTGGTTTTGTCATTGTGTGTTGTTTGGCCTTACTGAGTACCACTGGCTTCCCGTGCTCCAAGAGAGCAAGAGTTTCTCCTAAGAGGCTTACCAATTAGGCTGCTAATAGACTAGATAGGTGGAGCTATTTTAGGTGGGACAAAGAAGAAGGAAAAAAATGAAATGGACACACACAAAGACTGAAGGAAGAGGAGAGATCAAGTCTGTGAGCGAATGCATGAGTTCCTCGTTCCTTTTCTGGGTTATTTTGCTGGATTTGCTACATCATTCCACCGATCCATTCATCTGTGCAACCGTCCAGCTGGCACTGTGATGTAACCATGACGAGGGGTCGCGTCTGAGAAATTAATCAACGGAGAAGGCATAAAGGTAGCGGAGAGGAGAGAAGGGAGAGAACTTCCCAAGCAGCTGTAGGACTATTGAGCCCAAAGCTATGCATCTGCAGTGGGACTAATACAGCAATGCACTGTATGGCTGCTGTCACAGGTTAGCTCACTTCATGAGACCCTCAGTGAAAGGTTGAAAGATCCACACCTGTTGTGAACAATTAAACTAAGTCTGTAGGTGTTT
Organism: Perca flavescens; assembly: GCF_004354835.1. Lineage (NCBI taxonomy): Eukaryota > Metazoa > Chordata > Actinopteri > Perciformes > Percidae > Perca > Perca flavescens. Next base: position 29,494,952 of record NC_041339.1, read on the forward strand.
GGATAGCCCTTCCCGTAGTAGGGCTGATACCTACTGGGCCAGTGCAAGGGCTACATGTGAAGATGGACCGTCACAACTCGTCAACCTCAATCAATGTAACGTATCTTCACTTACTTTATTTAGAATTTATGCTCTAACTCACCTGCTGTGTGTTTCATTTAGGAAAATGGCCCGAGTCTTGTAATTATGGTAGAGAGTAGGTTAAAGGAACACGCCGACTTATTGGGACTTTAGCTCATTCACTGTAATACCCAGAGTTAGACAAGTCAATAAGTACCCTTCTCATCTCCGTGCGTGCTGTAACGCTGTCTGATGCCCCCAGCATTAGCTTAGCCTAGCACAGATCCTGCAGGTAACTAGTTCCAACTAGCCTACTGCTCCGAATAAGTGACAAAATAACGCCAACATGTTCCTATTTACATGTTCTGATTTGTATAGTCACAGCATGTACAAATAACAAGGTCACATGAGACACAGCCATCTTCTAACCGTATACATACTGGGAACTATAGTCTTAGAAAGGCGAAGATGCTCTGGGCTTCTCAGGTGCCGCAAGCATATCACTCCGCCCAAGTAGCAGAAGTAGCAGTGCTTCGCCGTTACAACACGCACGGAGATGAGAAGGGTATGTATCGACTTGTCTAACTCTGGGGATTACAGTGAATAAGCTAAAGTCCCAATAAGTCGGCGTGTTGAGGCCAAATCAATGTCCGTAATAAATGACCAGCAGACCGTTACCTTTCTTATCAATGTGTGGTGTATGTAAAATCCCATTACAGTTTGGTGCATTTTTGTTGGCTCTGTGTTTTTGCATGCACAGTTTAGGTTTGAAAGCCTGTTTTAAATCAAACTTAAGTTTACATAGTATATATGTAAGGCATCCTTTTGGAAAAAACAAACAAATCTGTATTTTCTTTTATGGTGTTAAGCCACTATCAACCTAAAGCCTGTCTTAGGTGAAGTACAGGTTGGCATCACATATATCAGTGTTATAGGTGCCTCCCAAATTATTTTGGAACAAGATGTGTCTCACATCCTTCTGAAGAACTGTGATCCAATCCCTGATTAATGTTTCCACAGAACTTTAGGTGCTAAGGATCAGGGATGCTGGCAACCAAGAGGAACTGAGTAATTAAGAGGAATTAGTCCAGGGTCTGGCTGCCTGCTAATGCTACTTCTAACTACTTCTCTTCTGAACTTTGCAGACTAACGTCTGTTGAATACTTAAGTCCACTGAATAAATAAAAGACCACTAAAAAACACTAACTTTACTCATTCACATCGTCATTGACCACGATGGAAAACATGTCCTACTGTTAAACAAAGGAGCATAAGAGAGCCAGATAAAACCCAAGCTGTATCAGCTTGTTTATGACCCTGACCCTTGAAGGTGGGGTGGGAAGCGAGTCATCATAGGGAGTTGTGAGGAGTTGTTAAATTCATTACTTTGATGCAGGCCTGGAGACAACATAACTATAATAAGATAGGAGTAAGTCAACTTACCAACAACTTATCATAAACTTAAAAAAATTAAAGCATTGTTTGTGGCTTACTGGGTCCTTTCAATGAAAAATGTACCCTGCTGTAGCAAGTGACAAAGGTAGCTTCTTTTGTATTCTCCTTGCTCATTATTTCCCTAAGTATAAAATGGTTTTAATCACACAATCCAGTATCAATGGTTGGTGCAATAACTGAATGGAACTATGATGTCTAATGCTTTTCACTTAAACTGACCCAAAGCTAGCTGGAGTGCTGCTAAATAGAGTCGTTTCTCAGCCTAAATCCTTCCAAGTCCACATCCCTGAAACTAAGCCAAATCCGAAAGCCATGCATGAGCAAAAGCCAGCTAACATTTGGCTATCAGGTCCCAGACCTCAACCAAAATCAGTCCAACTAGGCTGGTTACCAGGGTCAACTCTGGAGGCAAGGACTGGCCAGTGCTTGTCTCTGATAAATAATTCACCTGAAATCATTTGAAAAAGGCTGCAAACAGGATACTCACTCTCTGGTGGGGCTGATAGCCTTACTGAGATAGAGTAGTAGTAGTAGTAGTAGTAGTAGTAGTAGTAGTAGCAGTAGCAGTTTGTGATGAAGGCTTAATGAGTTAATTTCTCCTTTTCTTATTTTATTTTTCTACAACTGCTGTTGGCAGATTGCATTCCCTGCACAGGAACAGGAATGTGTTAGCTGTGTGACCTTTTCTTGTTTAGTCACCTCAGCTAACAGGCTATCAAGCTAATATTAAATAGTTCAGCCCAGGTCATGCCTGAGTACAGCCAGAGTAGCCAATCCCATTAAGCAGATGACTAATCTCTGAGGAGCTACACACCCAGCCTGCGAGGACCCCTCTCTCTCTCTCTCTCTCTCTCTCTCTCTCTCTCTCTCTCTCTCTCTCTCTCTCTCTCTCTCTCTCTTGCTCTCTCTTTGTCTCTCTCTCTCTCTCTCTCTCTCTCTATCTCTCCCTCCCTCCCGCCGGCTACTAACTCTCACCTGTTTTACCTTAACCCAGAGTCTCTTGACAACCTTAGTCATTACCTCTTTCCTTCTCTCTCTCAGCACATTTTGTCTTAGTCAGTGTCTCTTGCTCTTACTGTCATGTACTTTACCCCTGCATGTCTCTCTTTCTCTCTATCACTCACTCTCTCTCTATCACTCACACACACACACACACACACACACACACACACACACACACACACACACACACACACACACACACACCAAACCCCAAACAAGGCAGTCGGTAGAGTTAATTTTATTGCAGTTTTGTCTTATCATTGATTTATAAGGAAGGTGAAAATCAAAAGGATAGTTTAAAGAGTATCAGGACCGTTCTACATGTGTATTGTGGGTCAAACTGATTAAGTTATGTTGCCGTGTTGTACTGCTCTGATGTAGTGCCAGTAGTATAAATGCAACAGTTGCGGTATAAATTATGATTTGTTGAGTTTGACAGTAGAGAAGCTGTTTCCTTAGATTCTTTTTGGCCTCAACTCATTGCTAGTACATTGTATTCACATTCAGTGTGTTTTTATCAAGAAAAGTTTTTCACATTATATGGCTATAACCCTACGCTCATGTTTTTAAGAAAAAATGGTTCAGTTATTAATATTAAATATACATTCAGTGTATCTTGAAAGCCATTCTATGTCTACATCCAGATCCAGTGCTGCTGTGTTTAAACAGTATTTGTATGCGGATTTATGTCAATACAGCTCATATAGAACTTCTGAAAGAACTTAATAAGATGCTATAAGCCCCAACATGCCCTTACATTTCTTTTTCAACAGTTCAACAAAGAACTTTAAAACAAAAAATCTAAGTTTATATCAGATATGATTGATATAAAATAAATATTCACAAATTATTGTCCAGGTACTGCTGTGTCTGTGTTTTGCCACATAGTGGCACTGTATGTATGACAAACACACCAACATGTTGGGTGGATGCTCAAATAATGTTTCTGCCAAGACTTGACGCTCTGACACTTTTGCTATTTGTCCATTTAGAATTGATTAGTATAAAATATTCAATAAATTGAGTCCATTAATGGGATAAGCCTCTGCTTTTTCTGCTGCACAGTTAATATTTGAAGATGTGAGGTTTCAGCAGGAGTCAGCGTGTCCTCACATAGCATTTAAAAAGGGAGGAGGCGATATATGTATGTGTATATATATATATACACAGTAAAATTCACTCATGTGGAAACTAAACACACAGCTGGGAAAAGCTGATCACGTGACCATATTTGAAGTGTTGATGTATTGCGTCTTCTTTGATTGGTTAATGTGTAGAATGGAGAATCTGCCATGATTGGCCAGTAGTAGAGTGTATGAGGTTACCACACACAAATACACACAGTGTAGTTATTTCTGTGCTGGCTGACCTACTAATGTTAACATGTAGTGCATGCCTGCTAGGCTCATGAGGTAGCATCTCTCTCTCTCTCTCTCTCTCTCTCTCTCTCTCTCTCTCTCTCTCTCTCTCTCATTTTCTATTTCTATTTTAGCCTTTCTTTCTTTATTCTTTCTGTCTCTCTGTATTTTGATGTGTGATGAAAATGTGACGTTAGATTCTATCTTTAATCTCACATTATGTTTTATGAGCCATATGAGCCAGAATGCCTGTGGCTATCCCAGATGTATGAATGTGTTTGTATGTGTGTGTGTGTGTGTGTGTGTGTGTGTGTGTGTGTGTGTGTGTGTGTGTGTGTGTGTATGTGTGTGTGTATACATCTCCATCTGTTCCTTGCCAAACACAGAGGGACTCATATAGCTGGTCTCAGGAGAACAGCTAGCAAAGCCAAGACTTTTAGCCTACTGGCACTTGACCCAAAGCTGACAAAATATAACTTCCTGATTTATTCTGGAACAATCCAATTAGAGTTTGTTTCAATATAAAATCCTAAAACAAGACATGTCATAAAAGTTAGTGTGCGAATCAAGAACATTTTTATAATAATAATCCCATTTTTCTATTGTCCGGCATCACTTGAACCATTTTATTAGAGCTCTTGGATTTACTACTGACTTTACTTGACAGGATTCTTCATGGATTATTAGTTTGAGATTTTCCTGGATTAAGTTAACCCAGAGGCATTTTAAATGTATAACCAATCAGATAAATAAGAAATATCAGCAACCCAAGAAATATTGCTAAAAATCTTAATGTGTCCCCTCCATAAAAAACACTTTCTAGAAATTTGGTGTACAGAGAGATTCGAAGCTTTGCAACATGCTTAATGCATTAATTATTCATTCATCATTGATGCATTACACAGAACACACACAAAGTTTTACATGTCTAAGTTTATGCATAAGAAGTTTTTTGTAGATAAGTTCCTACTGTGCTCTGAATAACCTTTGATGTCATTGCATTATTTATATGACTTGTCTACCTGCATCAGCTTCTAGACTTAATTGGCTCCTCCAGGCTAGTATCTGTGCATCTTGTATCTGCTGGAAAATAATTTCTCATTACTGTGAACCAGCTTTAAACGTAACTTGGGGCATCATCTTGGATTGTGGATTGATTTCTTCATCAGTAAAATTATGAAAGTACTTTGCAAACCTCTGTATAGTAACAGCGTGTCTTCCGCCATTTTAACAATCGTTTTTCCTGCCGATTCCCCGTCGGTGACCTTGAAATCACCCTCTGTTTGCTAGTTTCCCTCGCTTCACCCTCTGCACTCTTGCACTACGTTTTCCTCTCTCTGTCTTTTTCTCTCTCATGCTGTGTTGTTTGTTTTCTAGTCGAGGTGAGAAAACAGAGACGACCACAGAGAGACCACTCTGTGTGTGTTTGGGTCTGTGTTTCTGTGTGTGTGTGTGATAGTCCAGATGGCCCAGCCATCACCATCAAGAGCCTCGGGTGAAGAGTGCGATTTGACTTGTTTGACTTCCTCTGCCCTTTATCTCCAATATATCCTCTCCACTCCTCTCCTCTCCTCTCCTCTCCTCTCCTCTCTTCTCCTCCCCTCTCCTCTCCCCTCCTCTCCTCTCCTCTCCTCTCCTCTCCTCTCCTCTCCTCTCAAATACTGTATGTAAAGTTGACAAAGACAGTATGTGGACAAATTCACAAAGTTAAATTACCTCACCATGTTTGTGGTCACAATGTGTTTTACACCATATAATGCGTTAAATGTTTGGCCAAATATTGAACTAAGAACATAATGTGTGTTATGCTGTGACCAAATGTACTGACTTGGGATTTTTTTGGCAAAGTAATACTTTGGTAGTTGTCCTATATTACAGCCAAAAACAGGAGCCTGTTATGTACTGTAACTTTTGTTGTTGTTGTGAAATCAGTTAAAGGTACAATATGTAAAATTTCTGCTTTAAAATGTCTAAAAACGACTATTCCTACGTTATATATTTTTATGAGTTGTGTTCTTACACTATCCCAAATGTTTCCACCAAATGTCAAACCCAGAGAAATCTGTTATTTTATTTTCAGACATGGCACGTTTCCTTTAGTCGCCCGTCAGTGGCGTCATATAACCTTTCACCCTCCAGTTACTCTAACTTCCGTCAGAACACTGGCACCAAGATGATACGTTCAGGAGTAATTGTAAATCATACAATGTTACAGAAAAAAAATACTTGTAACCGTAATACTGCTTTTTTTTTTGCCATACAGCATCATTTTGTGATTAATTACATCCCACTTTTTATCACAGTAATACAACAGAGACCTTATCTATTTTGTAAGTTCAATATCGATACCAGCTTAACGTTACTACAATGTGCTAACGTTGATGCTAAAGCTTTGTGGGTAACTATTAGAAATTCTTTGGTAACATTATGAGGTTACAACATCGTTCAACACGCTAATAGTTATTTTTAGTATGACTAAACAGCCACAGCCAACTGAGCTAACCCCGAATAACTTCACTAGTAACGCTAACGTTAGCTGTATAGATAGACGATTAATCTAATGCTAATTTAGCCAGCTAGCACACCCCGGTCTGTCTGCCTCACTCCCCCCACCGCCGAATTTCTCCCCCCTAAGTGTTTAGCTGTCTTTACGGTTAGCTAAATTAACCCGACAAAAGGTGGGTTAAGCACCAAAACGAAAAGTTAAGATTACTGAAAAGTGAAGGGGAGATCATTCCGGGCAGCTGGGAGATGTTCTGCTGCTGCACAACAGGCTTCAAACGTCCTGGCTCGCTATCGCGGAGATTTCCCCGACAATCCCCCACCCACACCCGTCTCTCAGCCTCGTTTAGTTACAACACACCCCGTCCGCCCCGGTGTTGAAACCATCCAAAAGGTGACATTGATATGTGAAATATTTTGTGTTTTAGCTGCTGGCTACTGTTAGCTTGCTGGCTCACTAGCTAACTGGTCAGCTACAAATAAAAATCTAATCAAGAAAAACGTAATTATGCTGGGGAAACTGCAGCTATTGTATTACAATAACGTGAATAAACGTTACTAAACATAACGTGAATAAACTTGAATGGGTAAACTCGTCCGTGAACTGATGCATTCCAACCCTTTTATATATGTCAATGATTCTAACCGACAGCGAAGGTGTTTAACACTAAAAACTCCCATAATTCCACGCAACTTCCCAACGTCATCAAAAGTCCAGTTTTACCGTCCATTGTTTTGGTTGAGAGAACCCTAGCGGCAGAAAGTTACATATTGTACGTTTAAGTAGGCTCGGCCATGTTTGTTATTTCAGTGCTCGTTGGCTGCTGTTATGTACAGTTTTGTACACACAAATGTCACTATTTTACTAAACAGTAAATAACTGGATAAAGAGATTAGCTTACACCTAACGGCCATGTTCGGACTGACTCAAAAAGCGCAGCCCTCTCATTTATTTTAATTAGGCCAGCACAGCGGCACAGCAGGGGCACCGACACAGTGTGCTCCAGCAAAAGAATACTCAGTCGTCCAGCAAAAAAGTTGAACCTGGCTCAACGTTTGCCGCAACACCATAGAATGCCATCATGCAAGGCTGTGGCCAATCAAATCCAGTGCTGTTATATAATTTCTCTGAGTATTATAAACTTTCGGGGAGTGGAGAAGGGCTTGATAAGCCTTCTCATGGATCTTTTACTCAACATATTTTTATTTTATTTATTTATTTATTTGTTACTCAACATATTTAATGTCAGTCTGACGGAGAACCTGAAACAACACAGCCCTTTGCGCAAACAGAAGGAATCTGCCGCTCCTCAATTAGTTTAGATGGGACACCCTACTTTGTGATATTTGTGCATTTTTATTTTAAAATATTGTCCAGTGCTGGTTTAATGGGATCATTGATGATTTTTTTTTTTGCCATTCTCTGGTCATGCTTCACGGTCACCTGTGGTTTAAATGGCTCAATGCCAAAGTGGTTGCCCGGCTGCCAGTAAAACAACAAGGCTGTGTTCAAATGTCAATTTACCAAGTCACCCCTGTAATGTGTGCATGGGTGTTTGTTTGGGAGATCATGGCTTGTGACTTTGGATGATATAACAACATTGTCTCTGCCTCCCTCATTCACTATTTATGTCTTTATGTCTCTCTACCCCTCTCTCTTCACCATTTATATTTGGTCAATTCAGTCTTCACTAGCCCGTATAATATTGTATCCCCCTCCTCTTTGTGTGTGTGTGTGTGTGTTTACTGGTATATAACTCTACAAGGCAGAGCATCACTGCAGTAGAGAGAGAGAGAGAGAGAGAGAGAGAGAGAGAGAGAGAGAGAGAGAGAGAGAGAGAGAGAGAGAGAGAGAGAGAGAGAGAGGGTGACACTAGAGAGACATCACATTTTTAATCCTCCCTCCACCTCGGTGTGCAGGTCTCTCCTTCTCTTTCTCTTTCTTTCTGTCTCTCATTGATCTTGCTGTTGAGAGGCGGGCCAAGAGAGGCAGTGGAGCGAAGCGAGGGAAAGTGAGCAAGCCAGGGAGAAAAGAGAGAGAGAGAGAGAGAGAGAGAGAGAGAGAGAGAGGGTGAAGGGAAGCGATGGAACAAGAGAGTCACACTCTCATACAGATAGAGAGAGAGAGAGGAGATAGAGGACTGGGACTGCTGCTGCAGAGGAGGACAAGAGAGACCACATCTATACATGCACACACATTTCATGCACACAAACAGACAGACTGACCCACACATGCTGACAGCAACAACAACAACAACACACTGAAAACACAAACACATGTGCTAACAGATTCAGACACACACACACACGCACGCACGCACGCACGCACGCACACACACACACACACACACACACACACACACACACACACACACACACACATACACACACACTGACGCACAGGCAGACAGTGACCATGTTGCTCCCTGCATCCTGACCAGCTATGAGGATTACACAGAAGAAGATAATGATGAAGATGAGAGCAGTGAAGAGTGAGAGGGACAGGACGCCGGCCTGCCACAGCTGAGGACTATAGCCAGGCGGTGGGGGGGGGGGGGGGGGGGTGGCAGAGTGGGGGATTGTGGGACGGGATGGAGCGCGGTTGATAAAAACACATGCGTGTGCGTGTGCATGTGTGTGTGTGTGTGTGTGTGTGTGAGAGAGTTTGTGGATGTGTGTGTGAGTGTGTGTGTGTGTGTGTGCGTGTGTGCGTGTGTGTGTGAATGAAATGTGTGTATGAGGACTAGGATGCCCCCCCAGCGTGGGACCAGCTAGCTAACGTTAGCCACATGTTGTGCCACTGCAAAGTAGCATGCACCAACAACACCATATCTCTGATGTTTGGATGCAAGGTAGGTAGAGAGCTTTGTGTGTGTGTGTGTGTGTGTGTGTGTGTGTTTGTGCGTGCGTGCATGCGTGCGTGCGTGTATGGTACAGGACAGTACAGGACAGTAAGAGCAAGAGACACTGACTAAGGCAAAATGTGCTGAGAGAGCAAAGGAAAGACGTAATGACTAAGCTTGTCAAGAGACTCTGGGTTAAGGTAAACTCAGGTGAGAGTTAGAAGCCGATGGGAGAGAGAGAGAGAGAGAGAGAGAGATCCTTGCAGGGTGGGTGTTTTTGTCAGAGGTAGATAGAGAGAGAAGCAGTTTTGTGTTCTGCTGTACGAACTCTAGTTTATCACCAACATCTTTATATTTAGTTAGTAAGTAAATAAAGAATGTAACTTTTTGTTTAATATTAATAGCTTTATACAATTATTGAATCAATTTTGATGTCCTTGGTAAATTTCAGTCTTTCATCTTCGTTCTCAGAGCCCAATGTGACATCTTTAAATGGCTTGTTTTGTCCAACCGACAGTCCAGAAGCTGAAGATATTGAATTTACAAATATATATTAAGCATTAAAACAGCAAATCATCGCATTCTGGCATTTAGTTCCAGTTGCCTTTTTTGCATGATAAGTCATTTTTAAATGACTATTTAATGACTTTGTTTGACGGTGGGGATTGTTATCCTCTGTGCTATTGTATTGTAAAACATTCCCAAAGTTAGGGAAACACTTTCCATAACTTCTATTGCTTAGAGAAGCCAAACAAATGAAATGTCAAATGTTGTCTTAAAACTAGCTGTTTTCGAAGAAGAACCTAATTAAATATTGGCAAAATAATTGAAATCAGAAACTAATGAATCAAAGAATAGGTTGGAATTCATATCATTTTCATTACCTGACAGTTTGCGGTACCAAAAAAGTATTGAGGGTAGTGATCCAGCACTCCACGTGCATTAATTTCCACTTTAATATGCAAGATAACTGTGTAGAGCAGTTGATGGTGGCACAGTGGTGCAGTGGATAGTGTTGCAAAGAAGATCGTAGACTCAAACTCTGCAGCCGGTTGGGGCCTGTGGTGCTTGCGTGTTCTTCCTGTGTTTGCGCTGGTGCTCTGCTTTTCCACCCACAGTTCGAGGACATTTAGCTCAGTTGGATGCTCTGCATTGTATGTACAGTAGTTCTTATGTGATAACCTTGTTGCAAAATTCTTGGCCATCACTAACCTATTGTTAAATTAATATCACCATATCCCTTACCAGTTACTCGCTAACTACACCATGGCCTGACACATAACGCTGAGTGAATGTGCTTAAGCTAAAATTGGCAATCATCATCTTGCAGAGTACTCTGAAACTGATGAGTGGAAAATCAACACATGAAATATTAAAGTTCCACCCAAGCGCTTAAGGAGCAGTGCCTTTGATGTGGAGGGACCGTTGGTACACTGTGCTGCATCTTTGAATAGCCTTTAAACACACAGCTAACCCAAAACTGGCTTCATAAATGGGTCTATAAACTGTGTGAAAAAACGCACAAGCTTGAGAATTACAGTGAGAGACACACGAAAAGAAAAAGACAATATATACTGTTTGACTGCTAACCTAATATAATATATCTTTAAACCAGAGATGATGTTGTTCCATCCTGTGATAAATGCATGTACTCTACTGTAATGGACTGTGTGTATCTGTGTATATGAGCATGCATGGGTATGCTGTTGTTCAGCAGCTAGGCCATAATAAACTGTATGGACTTCACTTCTGTCCCATTAGATCACCTCACCATGACAGCCTGTTAGATGGAGGCCGAGAGACAACTGTTAGGCTGGAGCGAGAGAGAGAGCTAGAGAGAGAGAGAGAGAGAGAGAGAGAGAGAGAGAGTCAACACGAGTGTGAGACTCATTCAGAGCACTGGTTTTGTTATTTACAAGTATAGCTGAAGAGGGTAACGAGAGAGTGCACCCTTAGGATAATATGAAGTTGCTTAGGGTTTCTGGGTCTGCAGATGAGGTTTTTTTAAGAGATGGTCATGTTGCATTGCACTGTATGCTGTTTTTATAAACTGTACATCTGGAAGGGCTTGGATCAAAGCAATATGTAACTTGATTCACCTGCACCTGTGTGTCTAACTAGTTCATCCTTTTTTTTGTTCATAGCTTGCTTGGAATATTTAAAATTAGTCCTGTGACAAAATAGTGCAGGAACGTGTCCCTTTGAATGTGAGGCAGCTGCAGGAAGTTTTGCATTGACACAAACAAATTAACACAATTAAAGTAACAATTTGTAACTGTATAGCTCTACAGTAAAAGCATAGAACAACACTAGTGCATGCCCTGTTGAGTGGCATTATCAGTGCGTTTTTTCACTGTTCTTTACTGAACATCACGTTTTGTATATATTTTAGCAACCTTCGTTGAACTCTCTTGAGGCAGTCTCTATGCCTTTCTTGTGTTGAGTCAGCAGACAATGGCTCCCGGAGAAATGATAGTGTCATGTACAGTATGTAATGAGGTGTTCCTATTGTGTCTGTATTATGCACATCCAGCTGTCTTGACTTGTTTATGGGACCAATAGAGATCTTTTTTGTTCAGTTAGATGATACATTTGTTTACCTTTTTGAGAGTTCCTGGAAAAGAGGAAGGGTTGGGTAATGAGGAGTTTTGCATTGGAACCAATTTGAATTTTAAGAACTGTGTATTCGTTATTATTAAATTCTGACAGTGAAGTGTGGCCATGCTGTTCGTCAGTGTACTTAATAGTGTTTACATTGTGGCAGACAGTAGTTGGTGCTCAGTAGTGCGACCAAGCTTCACCAAAGGCTTATAGTGTTACAGCAACAACTGGTTCTAACTAAATAAAATAATTACACATACATAAAAAAGACACTACATGGTATGAAAATGCCGATCGTGGGGTAGTATGACTACAACTAAATAATGAAATGCAATGTTATGTTGCAGGAAATGCAGCACAGTATAATAATGCGGCATGTTGTAGTTGTAATACACCAGAATCAGCTGAAGTTCCAGCTTATACAAAACAAGTGGGACGCAGTTAACATTCAATTTATGTATTGCAAAATAAAGAATTTTTTTCTCTGTATGTCTTTATTTTACTTTTGGATTAAAAAAAATATATCTTGCAGTTAATACTGTAACTAAACGACCGTTTATGGCAGGCTAACTCCGAAGAAAATAATGTTTTTTCTTCCACCTTATTTTGGTTTCTTTTATCACTTACATTATTGGCTTTGAGTTGATTGGCTGAATTGTCATCAGAATTGATCAAATCCAAACGATACTGAGCCCGTAGAGTGAGCAGACACTGACACAGAAAACATTACATAACAAACAGTGGTAAGTTTGATTAACATCACATGTAAAAGTACTGTAAAATACTAGAAGAGAGATGAGCAGACAGTTTTCAACACATGCAGTGCATAGAGGGGAGAGGACATTTACATTTACATGTGTCCATTGCTGAGGCTTTTTATGTGCCTGAGAAGATAAATCAAACACACCTTAACTAGGTCGGACAGTTCAACACATTCAAAATAGATGAATCTGTTCGTCCATTTCTGCTCAGGTCGTTTTCTTTCTTACTGAAAACACTTCACTGACTGAAGCCCTGGTGAAGTCAGTTAAGGTTTTCTCTTTCTCACATTTATGCGTTTCCTTTAAGATATTTAAGCTGTTTGATCAGATGTTTTAGATGTATTGAAGATATTTATGACAAACATTCCATTGAAACGTTTAGAATAACTTTAATTTTGTAGTTGGATGTCTTACTTTTTCAGCCACGCTATGCTACTTGTTTTCATCTGCTTTTAAATAATTCATTTCCTGTTGCTGTTTTTCTATTCATTTTGCCATTCAAAGTTTAAAGGACATCAGCTTCTTGTTGATCTTAGATTTTAGTTCCATGTGGATACTGGTAAAGATTTTTAGTTTTCTGAAAACTGTAAATACCACGTCCAAGCAGCGCATGTGTAACTCTCACTATGACCTTGTTTTCTCGGGAACCCTCCACCGTTCAGTGATACTTCATCACCAAATAGCATCATGTTCAGAGGATGGTGAGATGGGAAAAAAAAAAAGAATCAAATCATGCACTGGAGACAGAATTTCTGAATCGTATATTATAGTTCAGAAATGTTTAATTACAGGAAGGGAAATGTGTCAATAATACACATACATTATCATTGCATTGCTACAATCTGTGATTTCAAAATCATTTTGACAAATGTGCCCTCTGATTGTAATTGGCTGACTTCATATTATGAAACCATTTGTATTTGTAACTGTTACGTTGTTATTGTTGCTAAATTAATCTGATCATCACCTGTGCTTTATTGGCATGGAGTACTTTTGCACTTCATGCCAATAAAGCATGAGAGAGAGCATGATGTGGGAGATAGAATGAATAAAAAGATATAGAGAAAGACATGAAGGCACGTGTGTGTGTGTGTGTGTGTGTGTGTGTGTGTGTGTGTGTGTGTGTGTGTGTGTGTGTGTGTGTGTGTGTGTGTGTGTGTGTGTGTGTGTGTGTGTGTGTGAGAAGTCCCTTACGGCAGAGGATCCCCTGCTCTTTCAAATCTCACCAAGCGTGACTATGGCGTTGCTTTACTCTGACACACACACACACACACACACACACACACACACACACACACACACACACACACACACACACACACACACACACACACACAAATACAAACGGACAAATAGACATGTACTAGGATGCTGAATCTGCTCCCAATCTAGTCACGTTTCTCTGGCTACACAAGACACACTAACACATGACAGCAACAGTGTGTGTGTGTTTCTATGTTTTTTTGTGCGTGTTTGTGTTAGTGTGTTCAGGGGGCTATCTGCAGGCACAGTCCGGATTAGGAATGCTCTGCTCTTGCTAGTCAAGCAAGCAGAAACACACACATGCACACACTGTGATGTAGAAAGAGACATATCTGCTGTATCTGTCCATTCATGCATTAATTCATTTAGAGGTGTTCTTGTGCCATGGGAAAATTAAACGCCAAATATAGGAATATGACAGACTGTGTGTGTGTGTGTGTGTGTGTGTGTGTGTGTGTGTGCTTGTGCGTGTGCGTGTGGGTGCAGAGGGCAGTAGCAGCAGTGTTGTGACAACAGTGTGAGCCAGGGTCTCTTCAGGGTCTTAGTGCCTGGCTGTTCATCCGCTGCTTTTTCAAGATTATTCTGAGGCATTTCTGACTAATTAGCAAGTCGACAGTGAGTGAAAAGATCAGGCCGAGAGGCGGAGGGGAGAGGAAATGAAATGCGCTGAAGGTCATGAGGGTTCAGATCAGTTCTTTTTGTCGGAGCAGTGTTTACTCCCAATCCCAGTCTAAATGAGGTTAAAGTATGCAGCAAGGGGAGAGCACACACAGCCACGTCATTTTGAATTTGTCGGAATTAGCTGATACTGTTCTGCACAGACATGCACTCCTGTGTAAAGCAGCCGCCCACTCCCTGCCCCAAAGCGCAATTTCTAGAATAGATTTTGCATCTTGTTGCTGACCAGGATGACAGTCAGCTGCAGTGTAGGGTCAAATGTAGCTATGGTGCTTTAATGTTTCATTGGACTTGCTCTGATAAGCTTGCTGGATGTTAAAGCATCATGGGTTGATCACACATCTTGAATCAATTGGTGTAGAATCAAGCATACTTCAGATTTGTTACTAAATAACTCATGCCAATAACAGTGTTGTTAAACAGTCTGTCCCTGAGAACAGAAAGCCTAAATTTCTCTCTTGGGAAAGAAGTTTAATTAAGACTGTGGGCTGTGTAGTTACTGATTTAGAGACACAGGGGGAGCTGTATGATAAATCCCACAGAAACACTTGATTTTGTAGTTCAATCACTCGCTGGAAGCTTGACCTAACCTCAACCATTAACCACTACATGCCTGATTCCGACACTCGTCTGAACCCCTAACCTCTTTACCCTAAACTAAATGAGTGACCTTGTAGGAACCAAATTGGTTGTGAGTCCCCACAGTGTGATTGTGAGTACAGTTTTGGATTAATACAAGTACACGCTCAGGGAAGTTATCTCTGGCTTTCTGTTGGCTTCTTTGTGGATATCAAGCCAAAAGGCAAAATGTCATATTAATGGGACTGACTGTGAGGCTGTCTGGCTCTCTGTAGGGGAGGGGGAAATATCTCTTCTCTTAATCCTGTGAGGTCTAAGGGCATTTCCTCTATTGTTACATCTTAAATTCACCTTTTAAGGGTATTTGCATATAACTGATCCCCATGTGTTTCACAACTAAATGTTCCAAACTAACTTAGCTTTCTGTATAGTGAGGCCCCAGAGCAATGTGTAAAGAGATAATTTGGCCCTAATTTGGCTGA
This sequence comes from Perca flavescens, assembly GCF_004354835.1. NCBI lineage: Eukaryota > Metazoa > Chordata > Actinopteri > Perciformes > Percidae > Perca > Perca flavescens. The sequence continues at coordinate 29,510,536 of NC_041339.1, forward strand.
AATTTGCTTTTTGACATTCTTCAAATCTCTTGTGAAAACAAACCTACACTCATGCGGACGAAATGTTTTGGTGCGACACGAGTCCACCAATTATACACAGAGAGGCAGTTGACGAGTGTCAAGTGCTCTCTTTCCTGTCTCCTAATTCGCCATGAGAGTGACGTATGATCTTGCGATAAAAAGGACGCAAAAAGCAGAGATCATGCCGATTCCGGCAATATCTAAACCACATTTCTGCGCTGTATTACTCCTGAAATATCAATAGAGACATTGAAAAAACGCCATGTGTTCATTGACCTCAGAAGGTTAAGCTACAGGCTCTATTTGTGTGATAGTGGTATTTTTTATCTTGCTTATTGAGTTCTCAGCTCTTTATTTAACAAGTCTCGCATTGCCACACCTTTCTCCACAGCGCTGTGGAGTAAAGTCTGGCTACACGACAGATACATTCTAGGATAGGAAGCTCTGTGGTGTTTGGATTTTCTTTAAACCAATCACAATCTTCTTGGGTGACGCTAAGTTCTGGACGCAGCGACAGTGGCTCTGCAAAATGGAAAGAATCTTGTTTTGGTGGAACATTTGCACCTTGTTAAATTAAGTTAACTGTTCACACAGTAACGGGAGCTATTAGCTGGACATATGGTTCAACTTTATACGCTCTTACCATTGTATCGTCGTGTGTACTTCGTCCAGAGCGTTTCCCGCCAATTGGTCCCAAAACGTCCCAGTTAAAAAGTAAATGTGGTAAAAATATTCTTTGTAAATCTTTACAATCATTCCCCGAAAGGACCACGTAGGCCTGCCTTGTCGTACAATCCAAATTTTCTTCAAAAGTTGCTATTTTCTGCGTGCGGCTTGCATACTTGAAGTTTGTTGGCGTTTCCCGTATATTGAAGGGATTTTGAGAACGGCAACATAGACCAAACCTTACTCAAGTTCTGACTGGACTTCTGTAAATCCCACATCCTTGTATTAATGCACAACCAGTGAATAAAGACACATTTCCTTATATTGAGCTGTTTGTACATTTCTGATGTCGAGTTATGTCAAACTGAGTAGGTATTCTCTTCAGCCTCTTTCCTCTCCTTCATTTGCATCTCTCATTGATTCACGGATCAGTATGTGACAGAACAAAAAATGGTAAAAGTGATAATTTAAATACTGCTTCTCAAAATGTAATGAAAAGTTCCCTCTAAACCTGACATTGTAATCTTTTTTTTAAAAACGTATTATGAAATCAACAGGAAACTATTACTTGAGAGGGGATGCAACATGAATATTACATTATACACCAACGTATTACTGTATAATATACCAGGTATAGGGATTGTTGCTGTGTTTTTAGGCTCATTGACACACTACGGAATAACTAAAAGGAACCCAAAAGAAATTTGGAAATAGACCACCTAATGCAACTGTTTACTTATAAATTTACAACAATTTATAACGCTTGTGTTTCTCATAATTACTACAGCACTTGTTTTGACATCTCCAGGCCTGTATACATGTACATGATGTAAATAGCCTCACAACTGGTGTATCTCCCCATATACATATTCATCCGTGGTACAAATAGTCTAACCATGTGAGTGCTGCTAATCTTTTAAATGGGCTCTTCACACAGTGTACATTGTCACTTTCATTTGGTGTTAAGTGTCCCTTTAACCTTGGGTTAAAGTCAATCTGTGAGTCCAAAACCTGAAATGCGTAACTAGATTCTACTGAGATGGGTTGTTTTGTGACTGTATTATATTAGCTGTGTGTCTTAGCTGTTGATATGATCAGAGAATCAGCATCCCATTTGTCTTGACGCTTTAAAAATCCTCCTGGAACTCATCTGCTTCTCTTTATCAGTATCTTCTCTTCTGATTGGTTTACATTTAAATGGAAGTATTAACAGGGAATAAAGGATTTTAGCTTGAGCACCTTATCAGTGTACCTGCAAGGAGTGAGTGTGCATTCAGTTTACAGAGGGGCCATCCTCTCAGCTGCTCAGCTGGCTAAGTTGCACACCATGTAACCACAATGTCACAGATTCAAAACTAGCTTAGGACCCGTCTTCTCTCTCCCCCACTTCCCCCGCCAGCTTCACTGACTCGCTCCTCTTTTTTTTCTGTCCAGTAAAGCAGAAAGAAAAATCAAATGTATTATTTTTAAAGCGATGAAGAGGAGCAAGGGAGAGTGTGTGGGAATGGGGAATGAGACGAGGGAGATGAAACAGTAAGATTTGCTGTAGTGCGAGTCGGAGATGTGGAAGGGAAAGAGGCATGATGAAGGTACATGTATAGAGAGATGATGAGGAGAAAGAAAAACCGTAATTCCCAGAGGCAGGCTTCTCTCTCGCTCACTGTCCTCATTCAGTTTTGCATCTCATTTTTGCCTTAAAACGTCTGTTTCAAGTCCTGTGTGTGTGTGTGTGTGTGTGTGTGTGTGTGTGTGTGTGTGTGTGTGTGTGTGTGTGTGTGTGTGTGTGTGTGTGTGTGTGTGTGTGTGTGTGTGTGTGTGTGCATTCAGATATGTACAGTACAGGAAGCTCAGGAAACAATTACTACCATGCTGGGTGTACACCTGGACTGCCCCATGTGCTTACACACAAAAACTGTATTGTAAAAATATCTCATTAATTAAGCATGCATGCATGCACTCTGCTATGCTCTTTCATGCTATTTGAAATGTTGCACTACTTCATTCTTCTTTTCCAGCCTTACTTAATCTTTTCTTGTTCTGAAGTAACACTCTCTTTTGTCTTCTTTTTCCTCCTGCTTACCTACCCTTCCATTACATCGTCTTCCCAACCATCTCCATCCTCTTTATCTTTGACATTTCCTCTGCGACTCTCTCTTGGTCTACCTTCCTCTTCTTTACCATCTGGTGTCCTCTCCTCCTCCTCTTTTCTCGCTATAGAAGTATCGATATCAAGAAGAGGAAGGGGCGTCACCAGGTGCCCCAAAACTCCACCAACACACCTGCCATCAGCATCCAATGGGTGTAGCCAGAGAGCTGAGGGACGGAGGGACCTTGGGGAGCGATGGAGGGACTATGGGGAGGGACGGAGGGACCCTGGGGAGGGACGGAGGGACCCTGGGGAGGGAGGGAAGGGAGGGGAGGGATGGGAGAGAGGGGAGGGAGGGAAGAGAAGGCGGGACCTGGAGGGACGGGGGGACCTGGAGGGACGGGGGGACCTGGAGGGACGGGGGGACCTGGAGGAGAGAGGGAGGGGGCGCCGGGACCATGGAGAGAGAAAGTGAACGATCCCTGGGGAGGGACGGATCTCTCTGTCGCCACGGTGACCTGCGGGGTGCGGAACTGGTTCAGGTGGCAGAGCGGGAGCTGTCTCAGATTCAACACGTTCACGGATACGTCACTCACACACACATCACGCCTGCTCAGGTAACTAGGCTTTGGCTCTTTCATCAGTATGCCCTGTTCCCCACGCATGGCTCAGGGCTCACTCTTACATCATGTTCGCCCAGGGGAGTATGTCTGTCAATTACGTCAATATAACTCATGCTGTATATTTGGGGCCCGATATTACAGCTGTTCTCTGACACCTTTTGGTGATATTTATGTTTTGACTCAAAGGCCCAAAGTTTTTAGTTCAAACATTTTGAGGAAAAATGTATACTTAATTGAGGTACGTCAATTGATCATAATTGAAACGAATGAGCCTAGTTTACAGCTGTGTTGTTAACATTGATGCTTAGGCAAAAAAGCCCTTTGGTTAAGGTCAGAGAAAGATTGTGGTTTTGGTTAAATATTAAGAAATTAAACACTTAATTTCTCATGCTTTAAGCCACTATTGTCTATGACTATAGTCAACCACGACCACAATCTTTCCCTAACAGTAATAGAGTGCTTCTGCTTAAAAAGAAATCATGCTAGACTTGCTTTAAAGCTTCAGTGCGTAACTTTTTGATATTAATGAATGTCCATTATTCAAGCCATTGCCAAATGAGTTGCTAAAAAGCTAATTAAGACTATCAGCTCCACATAACTCGTCCGGCAACTTTCCCGTGCAGACACTTGAGTGAAGATAATGACCTCTTCTTAAGAGTCCATCATGTTTTTTTAATCCTCCATGTCCTCCTTGGCTACAGGCAACTGTGTGGAGGAGGGGGGGGGTTGGTGCACGATCACGGAAGGCTTGTGTCATGTGGACGCACCAACAGTTTTGTTGTCATTACTTAGAATTCCTCATGGGGGAGACAGAAACTACACACTACAGCTTTAAACAGCTGTTTTATTCCAAGAGTGGAAATCACGTTGTCACTGATCATTTCACTGATGCGTTCAGTGTGAATATTTTGCAGATACATTCATTAACAATTAGTTAACAACACATGTTAATTATATTGATAAAAAATGTAATCTGGGCAGCATTACATTTCCTTCAAAATGTATTTGCTGTTGAATGAATGAACGGTTTATTTTCGTGTATGGCCGCTTACGTGGCCCATCCTTTATAGGATTATTCAGACTTTCCTAGTGCTGACACAAAACAAAATAAGTACATAAAGGGTACAAATATAAACTTTACAATTCAACACAAAAAAATCTGATAAATACAAAGAGGGTACCAACTATTTCAACATTACTGTTATTACTGTGTTATTGAAATTTGTTGTTTATAATCATAATTTCTAGGAGAGAGGGTTGCAGTGTTTTGATTTTGTTGTTGAGGGCCTACTGTAGATATATTTCTATAGCCTACTCACAATTTTATCACAAACCTTCCCTTTAAATTGACTCTAAAATGACTCTACAGTTCTCTGGGAACCTTTTTGAAGGCCACTGGATAAATTATATTATAATGCAGTCAAGCTTAAATTAAGCCTTTGTCATTGTCCCTGATAAGATAACATGTTTTAGATGAAAGATTTTTAGCCAAACAGCGGTGATATGCTTCATGTCTATTGTGATTGTCGTAATTTGTTCAAAGTTTTGTCTGAAATCAGGTCTAATACCATCAACTTCTATTTTTGAAGCTTTTGGCATTACACAGCGTTGGTCAAGGTGGCAGAGGCCCCTTCTTTTCAAGTTCAAGTGCACACAGAAGTAAGGGGACCTGTTTTAATACGGCTCCAGAATTAGATAGGTCTTTTTTGAAAGTACTTAGAAGTCAAGGATACTGGCCTAAATTTTCTTCCATGCACAGAGCCTTTCTTTGTACCGTGAGAATACTTTTTGCAGAACTGTGCATGCAGGGATTCAGTCGAATCCTTGTCCCATTTTTTTTAGTAATGAGGCCCATTACTATCTCTGCTCTACACTCGGTCTGTGTCTGTCCCTCTCTCTTTGTCTCTCCTTCTTTTCCCCCCTCTATCTCTCTCACACACACTCATCATGGCACAGCGTAGCCTGGTAATCTTTTTATTTTGGTTGATTGGGCTGTATCTGTCTGCAGATTAGTGCTTACTTCACTGTACTCGCAGGGCTCTGACCACACCAACTCTCTAAGATGCAAACACACACACACACAAACACACACACACACACACACACACACACAATACACACACCTCATTATGCTCCACCATGTGTTTACCATCTTTTGTTGACGTGTCTTGCATCACTTTATATTACTGTTTTTTAAATTGTAGGTTTTAATGGTGTCTGGTGAATCACAGTTATGGTGATTTATATGTAGGATCTAACAAAAGCCAGCCCATAGTCCATTAAAATTGTATGCAAATTAAGAATATCAAATTACTTACTACCACGTTGAATTATATGGTAGTAAAGAAGGTGATCAAAGCACTATTAACTCAGTGGTTTTCCTCTGAATGTTCTCATATTCCTCTAAAGAAAAACCTCAGTTTTTCAAGCCGTAAGCCATGAGAGGCTTTATGATGATTTTAAAACAGCTGACAGACATTATAAAAAAAAGAGATTTTAAACGGCCAAGGATTTCTCTGCCTCTTTGATTTCCTCTCGTTTTCATTGTCTTGTCTCTTTTCTGTCATTTCCTGTATTTCTTCCTTGTATTATCCCCCACTAATATGTCATCCTTTTCTAAATTCTGGCATGGCGTGATTATCAGTTAGTGTAATTTATTTATTTATTTATTCAGCAGTGGAGTGTGTGTGTTTGTGTGTGTATTGGGTAAATTACGACAGCCTTCAGCATGCTGCAGGCAGTCAGAAAGAGTTGAGGAGTGTGTGTATTAGGGGTGTGTGTCAGTTCCAAGTCATTATACACTGTCTTTTGATTGTCTCTGTCTGCACTGACTCAGATATCAGTCACCGCAAGTTTAAAGTTTGTCTGCTGAACACGCCTCAGACATAACTGAATGTTGTGACTGGGGTGAAGGAAATGTTGGCGTGTAGCTCCACCTTGTGGTTGGACATCACTTTCCTGTCACTTCCAAACCATAAACATTTTACTGTTGAAATCACCGAGGGGGCATGTAAGTCCCGTGTGTGTTGGTATTGATAGATGGAATGATTTGTTTATCTTTGTATTCATCCATACATCAATGAAGCTTTCCACATGTGATCTCTGTTTACTGTATGGCAACGGCTGTAGTCCTTGCTTGATTGCGTCTGTACTCAACCTCATTCGCTTTGTAGCATTGAGGTTAATCTCCACTTGCTTCATAGTCGTGGCTTCGAGGTTTCGATATCCTGGCCCATATCGCACCACGATGACATCATCATCATCATCATCATCATCATCATCATCATGCTTTACAAACGGATCCATTTCAGTATTATTCATGTTATTTTGAGAACTCCTCCTTCCCAAATGTGTGTGTTTATGTCAATGTGTGTGTTTGACCACAGGTGCTGGATCTGGCTAGCTTCTGTATGACAGATGGACCTGCCACCTTGTTATCCCCATGTACATGTTCCCTTCTCTCTCTCTCTCTCTCTCTCTCTCTCTCTCTCTCTCTCTCTCTCTCTCTCTCTCTCTCTCTCTCTCTCTCTCTCTCTCTCTCTCTCACACACACACACACACACACACACACTCTCTCTCTCTCTCTCTCTCTCTCTCTCTCTTTGTAATTTATCTTAAGTGCACATTTGTTACTTCTCAAAACATAATATGAATAATAAATGCATATATAACATCTTGTGTTGTGATGTAACATGTACATACATTTTTAAAAAAGTGTACTGAAGACTTATTTTCTTCCTCTTCATCTACTTGTCCATATATTATTATTATCTTTGAGTAAATGACCATTGATTGTCAGTGACTGACGTCCTGCCTAAACCTAAATGAAGGACTCGAAATATAGAGTTTGCACGGACAAGAGTGGACATTATTACTGTGTTTTGTCTCACACAGATGCGTTGTTTCTCCTTTGTTTTGTAAAAAGTTGTTTAAATAGTTTTATTTATAACTGTGTTACAGTCAGGCTGCCACCTGTGCAATAATGAGACCGCAGTGCACCTTAGTGTGCCCAAGCGTGTGTGTGTGTGTGTGTGTGTGTGTGTTGCACCATGCTGAGCTCTGTCTGTACATCGTAGGTAGAATCACCTGAGGTTCGCTTTGAGGACGAGGCGTGGCCTCATCCAGGGGGAGAGAGGCTGAACGAAGTCCCAGCCCCGCCTTTCTCCTCTCTCTATTCACACAGCCACGCCTACTACCAGGTAACCTCGCCTCTAAGCCCGTCGCATGCTTGCGTTCGTTTGTGACATGTTGGTTTTCAGTCGTTTCTCTTGTCTGAGATTCAGGTTATATGAGCATGCAGTAAAAACATTTAAGCTTTTTTCATTAATTTCTTGTGTTTTGTGAGGCAGTTGTGCCGATATCTCAAGATTTGTGAATCTGTGAAAATTGTTTGTTGCATCGGTGGAAAATCAAAAACACCATCAAGAACATCACAGAAACGTTTTCAAAGTGGTCCATCTGGAGTTTTAATATCACTGCATAGTTAATAAGACAGACACTCTTCCTTTATGCAAATGGGGCTAAAGTGCCAGAGGTCTTGGGTCCACTTTTTGCTTTTATCTAAATAATTTAACAAAAACTACTTACCATAACCTTTGCACAGCACTAATCTCCTGAAGCTAGAACCAAAATGCAGATGAAATGCTCTTGTATCTTCTGGTTTTGTTTCTCTTAACCACAGAGCATGTGAATGCATGCGATTGTTGATATGATTGGCTGATGTGATCGTCTGTGTCTTTCTATACTGTGCACATAGTCTGACATGGATGTGATTGTGATTACACAAGGAATAGACCTGCGTGTAATATCCGTCTGCATGTAATAGTCAAAGTGAATACTATCAAAAAGCACTAAAAATTATTTATTTTGGGAGTTAGTGTTTTACCCAACTTTGGGTGTCCCATCATGTTTGCTGATTGTGCTACTTTTTACTTACCTTTTTTTAACCTGTATAAAGAATGTTAATAGGAAAGAAAGTAAATTAGAGTGGGGAGAGAACTGAGAGAGAGTTTCCTATTCATTGTCTCTGGTCATAAATGTTAAGATGTAGTAGCAGTTTGTAAACTGCAGGAGGCAGTAGTGGCAGAGAAATTGCCACCATAGTGTGTGGTGCCTTCACAAATCAAGATCTGACTCAACTGAATTAATCAAACTGTTTGATAGCAAGCATTATGACTGCGTGATTGATTATTGCTGGTAAAGAGGCTCCATAAATGAAAAAGCAAGGCATGTTGTTATCGTTATAGACATATGTGTTAGACTGTTTATGGTAGATTGAAGAGGAAATGCAGCCGACACTGCACCAGTACAACTGACTTTGCTTTAACTACTCCACTAACAAAATTTATATCTACTGCAGAGGCTAAATGATGAGAAACAGTAAAAGAAAGTCACTTTCTGTCTTTTTATAACACACAGTAAGACACACATAGGCCGCTCAGAGACCGTAGTCATTAAGCTAATGCAGTTAATTAGGGAGGAAGGAAAGACAGAGGGGCAGGGAGCGGCAAGAGATGGCATGACGAGAGAATTAAAGGGCAGACCGACGGACACAGTGGGCAGATTTGTTGCTGGATGTTACTCAACCGGTCAGTCAGCCAAATCACTCCTCAATGAATCTCTTTCACCTCCTGCTGACACAGTACAGTAATAGAAATTAGGAGTCAGTAAGACCTTTACTCTGCACTTACTGTAATGTCTAAGGTGTATAGTGATCAGTATGGAGGCTACAGGGCTGAATACTGTAGACAGTCAAACCAGCTATATGTCCAACAAACTCTTAGTTTTTACAATGCTCCTTGATTGTGATTTTCAGGATTATTTTGCCCACCTTTAGGAAGAGCTCTGGCTTACCTTGAAAGACTTGAACCCATTGTGTAGATTACCCACATTTTTTAATGTTTCATAAAACAACAGCATGGAACTAGCTTGACCTCATCGTTGGGGAACTGACTAGCTTGGAGTTATTTAGATATTTAGAGCTGAAATATTTAACCTTCCCTCTTACAGTAAAGCAAAGATGGCGAGGCATCTAGTGTTGTCATTATTTGCACCGCTTTGGAGAAAAAAAATAATATTTTGGCCACTTGGGGGCAATGGAAACTGACATAATATGACCTCTTAATTTGATACGGCGAACTTGTTAGCAAGTAGTTGCCTTTTTACACATTGATCAGATACAGAGTAACATTATCTTTTATTTAGAGTCATGTTTCTGGCCACATGATAGATATAAGTTCAATATTCACTCTCTTTTAGCTCTGGTTTGATCTCCATCAACTGCTGAGGGACATTTCTGGCTTTTTAGCTGGAAAATGCTCCACTATGTTCACCAGCTAGTCGCTAACTTTGTCGGTCTTCAGTTTGGTGTTGAGCAGGTAGTGTAATGCCTGCTGCAGCTGAAAAAGATGCTGTGAACGAGGTGAAAGTGAACCAAAACAGTAAAGCTGCTGCTTAACAATGACAAACAATGAGCTAAAACTTGCTAAAGAGTAGTGATAGACTGATTATCGATTACCCATTTTTTGGCAGTTTGCAGATTATCTGTATCAACGTTTTATTTGCCCGATAACCAATAAAGTTAATTAAGAAGTGCACTACTTTGGCTCGGCTACAGCTCTATGTCTGTCCCTCTGCTTCGGTTTCACTCACCACTCAGTCTCACGTTTAATGTCTAATGTCTAATCTTTTACTGTGTATTATGTTGAAAGTTTCTAATTTATTAAATAATTGCTTAAAGCATTTCAAGTTTTGTGTTGGAGTTTGTAAAATTCCAAAATTTTAATTTTGACTTTTCACTGTAAATGCATATTGGTTCCAAATATCGGTTTTATGAACTACTAATAATCAGTATCGGACTGAAAAAAGCAGTGTCGATCCCTACTAAAGAGCTCCATGGAGTTGCAAAACTGTATGGTAATTCTTTGTGGGTTCATCACTGAAAGCGACCCCTTTCACATTACACAAAGTAATTTGATCCGTTGTCATTATAAAAAATATTGTGCAAAGAATAACCTGTGCTGCACAGCTAAGAAATACCCCCAAACACTGAGATCTGAGAGGCTAAATGTTTGACTTGGCCTATTGGCCTATTGAGATGGTGCCTTGCTTGCTCTGCAGTGCTTTTTGTTTATTCCTCTAGATGCCCAGTAATTCCCAGGGAAGCTTGACATAGCTTTTCAAAATGGTGCTTACCAGAATCTGAAAGGGATCTAATGGAAGGGCTGGGGCAGAGCCAGAATGGTTAGGAACCACTGGCATAGACGGGAGTATAGATCTGCATGGCGTCTGGTTTACAGTGCTTCCAGCTGCACCATGCGTCCCTATATGGCTGTTGACAACACAACGCTGATATTTATTACAATTATATTGAGAGACATGTTAAAGTTAAAGGTGAGCTAACTCAATGTGACAGGGCAACAGAAGTCCAAATTAGGTTTTGTTTTTGGTTGGCCACTGAAAAGTCCATGTTTACCAAATATATTAATACTTCCACAGATCTTACTCCTTGTAAAGTAATAAAAGTACAGTCTCTGCTAAAGTCAGTAGGGATCAAGCCTTAAATCCGTATTGCGACCAAACACGTAACAGCATTGTTACCGGGTTACAGGGTCAGACTGTCTGGTGCCTGCTGAGCTGGTTTCCAAAATAGGTTTTGGGTCAATCTGTTGTGGGACCACAGACAGGGCAGGAGGAGAAGGAGCAAATCATTGGTTTAAAAAAGTGAACACAGCATTTGTATGCTAGGCTATCTATCACTAGCCCAGCCTACCTGTAGAGGATGGAAGGGCAACATTGGCTCTCTCAGCAGTCGGACATTAAACATGCATGATGTGTGCTTTTATTTAATTGGTCCTGAAATATTAATAGAGCCAGCATTCACTGGCTGACATTTGACTGGAGAAGGAGAGAGTAAGAGAGAAAAGGAAAAAGTGAAAGAGAGAGGCACAGGAGGGCAGGGTTAGTTGTGATATATCCAGCGTGTCATTGAATTGTGCTGTGTCAGCTGACATGTCAATGTGTTATATTTTTTGTCATGGTGGCTAGCTGCACACACTCTGACTGTAGAGGGTGACTGGCAGATAACGTTATGATTCCTGTTGCATGTGTGTTAGTTTATCCAATATCTTACCATTAACAACTCAATACTTTTTTAGCTGATGTTAGCATTGAACTCATAGCGCTGCTATGTCTAAGTATGCTTCAGCCTCACAGAGATGCTAAAGTGGCTTTAGTGGATCAGTCATCTTGCAAATGTGTTTTGTGTTTTAGGATGAAAATGTGTGAACTGTTGAACGGCTGGAATCACAGACATAGTGCTTCATACTGCCACTTTGTCTTATTGGGTATTTAATTGAGGCCATAAAATCCTAACTGGCTATAGTAATTCCTGGGCTGTCACTTTTTTTTTTGTTGGTTAAAAAACATGAGCCAAGCTTTCCAGGTTGCTCAGTGGCTTTCTCGTGACGTGTACATACAGTTAAAATAATATTTTAGTAGCAACTTTACAAATTAGGACTGTTAAAATCTGTAGCCTTTGTAGTCTTGCAATAACTTGGCCAGTATGTAGCTATTTTATATTCAAATTGTTAAGTGTTAGTCACAGAAGCCTCTTGCATAGGCGATCCAAGACAGATTAGGGGGACACTTCTCTGAAATAACTCAGACACCATCTATTTCCCTGTCACACATGAGGCAGGTTTCTTTATATAAGGTTAATAAAAAAAAGCATAAGAAATCTTAGTGACATCTATTGAGATCTTAGCAAACAACGCATTAGTCAGCCAGAACCAGGTGTATTTCAGGACTCAGAAAGCTGTTGCCATAGATACAGTTCCCATGGAAACACAGGAAGAAGCTGTGACAGGGGTCCTGCTCCACCTGTGGCTAATCCTCAGGGAAGCTAAGTTAGCTGTGTGTGTGTGTGTGTGTGTGTGTGTGTGTGTGTGTGTGTGTGTGTGTTTCTAGGGTAGCTGTACATCTCTGAAGGTTCTTTTATCTCAGTCGGTGCCCAGCAACAGCCTGTTGTTTTCCATTCTCTCTCTGGAGTCGTGCTCTATTCGTACATCTGCGTTTTTTCCTGTGTGTGTGAGTGTGCATGTATATGTTTTTGTGTGTGTGTGTGTGTGTGTGTGTGTGTGTGTGTGTGTGTGTGTGTGTGTGCGTGCGCAAGAGTGAGTGAGAGTGTGAGTGAGAGTGTGTGGGAGAGCTGTGTGCTTCAGTGTCCGGAAACAGCCTCAGGAGAAGATCTCTCTCCACACACACACACACACACACACACACACACACACACACACACACACACACACACACACACACACACACACATGCATACATGTATAAACAGCAAACCTATCAACTGATACACGCACAAACACACACACAAAAAACACACTTATCTCGTTATCCGTCTAGTCACTGCTAGCATTCAATTTCTACTTCTGTGGCATTCAGCTGTTTTCGACCTTGTCTCCTCCTCAACCTGCAACAGGCATCATTGCATATTTTTTGTGTGTGCATGCATGTTTAAGGCTGTGTGTATTTGGAGCGGGGGGGGGGGGGTTCTGTTATGTCATTGGCTGGCTGGAATGTAGGGGCGTGGCTTGTACCAGTAATGATATTTGACAGAGAGAGAGAGAGAGAGAGAGAGAGGGGCGTCAGGTTGCAGCTCCAATAAAAGACTGGAAAAGACAATTTGCAGAAAGACAGGCAGAGGGAGAGAGAGGGAGAGAGAGAGAGAGAGAGAGAGGTAGGTAGAAAAAAGAGAGGGAGAGAGAGAGAATAAATAATATACTGAGTGAGCGAGACAAGAAGAGAGTGAAACTTGGAGCGACATCACAGATGCAGGAGGGAGGGGAGGAGAAAAAGAAGAGTTGCAGGGTGATTCTTTCAACCATCCTCCTACTTCAGATGCTCTCCTCCTCGCCTGCATCCTTCCACCTCCCTCCTTTCGTCCATCCATCCAGCCAGCCAGCCGTCCCTCCCTCCCCCTTCTTCCTTCCACACACAGTGACAGAGGGGAGATTGACTGGTCATCTCCTTGGACTAGAGAGGAGGAGGAGGGAGGGAGGGAGGAAGAGGTGGGGTGGAGAAAGACAGAGAGCAAGAGTGAACCCCCTTAAATAATCAATCCTCGTATCCTGTCGTTGCCTGGCCCACGCTCCCCCTCACTCTGTCTTCTCTCTGAAGAGAGGAAAGGAAGGAGTTGAAGAGAGGAGATTTTGGACTACCAGAGATGTGGATGTTGGAGATTTCTCCTGGCTAGAGAGAAGATGGGATGATGGACGAATGGATGGACAACAAAGACAGATGGGCGGATGATTGACGAGTGGATGTACAAAGACCCTGACAGACCGACTGATGCTCCAACTCTAAGAGGACTCTGTCTACCTGCCCTGCACTTTCTACCTCCTCCTGCAGCTCCTCCTCCAGCTCCTCCTCCTCCTCCTCCTCCTCCTTATCTCTCCATCTGCCAGCATCTCTCTCACTCCTGAGGGAGCTGAAGAAGAGGAAAGGGAAAAGAAAGAGAAAATTGAGAAGAGAAGATGAAACAAGAAACATAATCTTCAGCAGAAACTGGTGACAGAAAATAAGGAAGTGCTGGACTTGTATATGTGACAGCAGCATCTTAAGAACTTGAGAGAAGTAAAGTGAAAGCGAAGCAACAGACGAGAGAAATTAGAGATGAAGCAGTGGGGGAGAAGAGGCTACAACATGAACTCTATCCTGTGTGTCTAAGGGAAGAGCAGACAGCAGAGACGATGAACTATATTTTTGGCAACAACACCCAGTACCCCCGCAGTGCGAGGGTGGGCGGGGGGTCCGGGGGTCAAGGGGCGGGGCTAGGAGTCAAAGCGAGGCTGGGGCCCAAGCGGGGCTCCTCGGAGGAGCTGGCACCTCCCCACACCTCTTCCCCCTCCACCTCCTCTCCCGCCTCCTCCTCCCCCTCCACCTCCTCCTCTCGCTGGCAGCAGCTCCTTACGTTCTTCTCCAGGAGGAGTGCCTTCACCGACTGTATCAATGCTAGCCAGGTAACACACACGTCACACGCTCTGTGTGTGGGTGTGTGTGTGTGTGTGTGTGTGTGTGTGTGTGTGTGCATTATGCTTGAGGAGCATGTAACTTAATCTGGGTTTTTGTTTCGTTGTCTCTGTGTGTGTGTGTGTGTGTGTGTGTGTGTGTGTGTGTGTGTGTGTGTGTGTGTGTGTGTGTGTGTGTGTGTGTGTGTGTGTGTGTGTGTGTGTGTGTGTGTGCGTGCATGCATACATGGGGCTGGCCATTACATTAGCAAACATTCTCTAGTTTTGGTTTCTTAGCCAAAACAGAGAGGCTGCTGGGGGGCAGCAGGCCGGTTATAAATTGAAGTTGAAGAAGCTCTCTCTTGGTGGTTGAGATTTTTGATAATGTTGTCATGGAAATGAGCACTGGCATAGTGTATGAGACCCAGAGAGCTGGTGTGTTGCCATGGCAAAGCTATCATTTAGCTGAGTAGTCCAGTGGCCCTAAGTCCACATTGAAATCAAAATCATTACCATGGAAAGGGAAGGTGTGTGGCTGACCTGATGAGAGCTACAGACCCCCAGAAGTAGAAGTAGCTACGCCACAGCTGATGTGAACTACAGCCACGGCCTCTATAGAGATATTATGTAGAGACAGTAAGAACTGTGATTGGTCAGTTTGGGCTATTCCTACAAAAAATGTTGAGAACATTAATAGTGAAGACAACATTAAGGAAATTGAAGAAAGTCTCAGTAATCTTCTCCTTTTCAGTAACACGCACACCTAGCAAGAACATGTTCTTCTAGCTGCTATCGTATAAACTGCACACGGCGATTGCACAGCAGTCGTCTCATTTGCAGCAATCAGACAAGGCCAAATAGAAGTTACCTTGATGTAAGTACAGTTCTCTAAGTACATGAGTAGCCCATTATCTTCTTATTTCACAAAGTAAATTAGGGAATATTTTTTTTAATTACTGTGGAGAATATAAGTAATACATAATATGCCCTGATTATGAACGATACATCTATCTTGTGCTGCAGTGCTGGTATCAATGGGTTAAATATGCTGGAAATATAACTCAATACGTATGCTGTATGTGGGAGTGCCATTAACCCCTTGTGTCAAGTATAAATCCAGCTAGCGGTCCATTACATCAGCATTATACTGACCTTTGACATGCTGATGTACAATTATGGCACAATTTCAAATACAATGCTATAATAATGATACACCAAGCTTTATAAAAAGCAGAGTGTTCATATCTACCTGGGTTGTTAAATTAGATTAATTAGGTAGAATATTTACACCAATGCAATAGGGATGTAGGCTAGTGTTTATGTATCAAACACACAGGACAGAGACAGAACTCGTAAAACAAATGTTTTCATACCGGCAGCTTGCATTAATCTCTTAACTATAGTATCCAAAGCAAATCCAACAACCTATGAAGGACCCCGCAGGCCAGGAGTGCTACTTACTGTACTTGATAAACATCTTTGCATGAGGCCCCTCTGATGTTGACAGATGCTGCAACCACGGTCTGCAGTAAACAGTTTCAAGATGTGCACCATAGTTCTCCTTTCCACTTCCATAACTGCAATAATATATATATATAGATAGAATACTTTTTATCTGTTTAGAGTCTTAAATCCAAATAACCTTTTCATCAAACATCATCACAATTGCTCGACTGTTGTGCACAGAGACACAAAAATCATTTCATGTGGGTGTGTTTCATGTCATCAAGTTCTGCCTTTTTTTCACTTTTTTATGTGCTCTTAAAATGCAAACCATCTGCACTTGGAAGAAAAATTGGGGCCTTGATATTAATATTAGATGCTTATATTTAGGATGCTGTGCCTGGCGCTCTGGGCAAGCCTGAAATCTCAGCCCATTAGGAAACTGCTGCTGTGAGCTGATTGGACATTATTGAGTCCCCCCCCCCCCAACATAGAAACATTAAAAACATTGAATTACAATCTTTGAGTCCTGAATTACAAAATCATAGTTATAAGTACAGAGCAGTAATTCAGTATTAGACCAAATATTTTATTCACAGACTTTTGAGAATATGTTGTCATCCTACTTTTAAAAAGTAAGCATTTCGTGACTCAACCTTCATTCCAAATGTAGCGCAAACTTTAACTGAATTTTCAGAAAGTCGTCAAAAGAAAATGTGGATTATGAGGAGTTGAGATAAACAGTTGATGGTTCTAATTCTCCAGTCGGGTGCCATTAAACCACTGCAGAAGAAAAGGGCACTTAGGAGATTAATTTAAAGAGCACCAGTCAAACTTTAAATGAACGACGACGATGTGGAAACAGGATGGAAATGTTGCATTTATGTTTGTTTCATGCATTAATTCAAGCAACATACAGTACGTCTACACATAACTGATGTTTTGACGTGAGACAATGTTTTGTCTTTTCAGTGGAGCGAAATCTTCAGTGGACGTTTAAGTCCCATGCTTCGTCATGATTGATCTCACTAAGACTGAATCCGTCACACTTTGTAGCATACTTTTATTGATACATTTGTCTACCTCATCCAAGTGTAAAAAAAAAGATTCAAAATGGTCATAAAAACAGGTGGATGTAAAAGCACTTAATGTCATGGCTACTTATTTTTCTGAATGATAGAAATGCATGATGATATCATATTTTCTACTGTTGCACACAAATGATTAAATACTTTTCCTTCTGCAGATGACAAATGCAGTAAAGTCTCTATTGTATCCAAACCTGCATTATTGATCTAAACTCCTGAATGGATGGGGCACCACTCACAATGTTGAACCCTGCAGCACTTTTACAGTTGTCTGCAGATTTACAGCACAGCGCATGGAAAAAAATTTCTCCCCCTCCCCCGATCCCCCTGGCAGTAATCATATTGGCCAGTGTTTTCCCAAGGTGTTGCCATTTTCCTGTCTAAGGCACTTACTGCATGACTGATAGGCCATTATACACACACACACACACACACACACACACACACACACACACACACACACACATACACAGACACACACACACACACATTTTGGGGCATTGCCAGATTAGATTTTTATGTTAAATTCTTTATTTAATTTAGCTTTATTTAATCAGGGAAATTTCACTGAGAGCAACGCCCTGACCACACTCACAGTTACTCATTCACACCTGGAAGCTGTCCAGTACAACCGCAGTCTGATCTGCTGGCTACTTAGCAGCTCCGCTTGAGCAGTTGGGGTTAAGGGCCTTGCTTAAGGCCCTTAAGTGGTGGTAATGAGGAAGGGGCAAGCACTGCTTTTCACCTTCCCCACCCAGATTCATCATAAGCTCGCTTCTCTAACCTTTAGGCCACCACTGCCCCAACTAAACACTGGGGAAGTGTGCATTGTTCACCTGCACACACACACACACAAACACACACACAAACACACAGACATCCATTACTCTTTAATCATATTATTCGGCCCCTCTGATAAAAGCCATGTAGAGTAAAATGATGTGACATTTAGAGGTCTGGAACATGTAAGAGTCCAGGCATGGTGCTTTATCTCACCGGAAAGCACTTCATTGCAAAATCTCTTCCTTGCTGACCATAATAGTTTGATGCCTTGTGCTATTATAACCACCAGTCAATCTGTCTGTTTTGGTAGCTCCAAGCGTTGACTTTATGTTGTCTTTCGATCGGGATATTGTTAACTTTGCTTGATTATCTCCTGTTAGAGCCCAACATATTACCCAAAGTGATTTTGTACCATCTCTCTGCTGAGCAAAATGCAGAATAATGTTGCCTTGGAGCAGCTTAGCAAAGTGTCATATCTCATGTATGTATTTTGGATCTCAAATTTCATCTTTACCTGAGTTTATCACTCTCAGTGATCAAAGATGAAGAGTTGACCCAACTCTTTTCCATTGTTATTGTCGTGGACAAAAACAGTGGCCCCCTCTCCCAGAGCCCCCACCCTGTCTCTGTATAATTGATGAGTGGTACAGCAGAGGTATGAAAGTCATCCTGGCCCTTCAGAAAGAACTCTAAAAGCCTTAAAGAGGTGTTTAGTGGTCGTAGGAAATGGGGGTGGAGAGGGATGGACAGAGCTGGAGCGATGGATAGATAAGAGAGAATAAGACATCGAAGGAGAGAATTAGTGATTGATTAGGACTGTGAGAGAAATCTGATAGCTTATTAGCTCAAAGTGAATATATTTTGTACATTACCTGCATAGATAATAATGTATCCATCAACATAAAGAGCACAAATCAACTCAGCAGTCTCATACTACAGTATATACAATACATACTGTCAGTTAATCAATTATTTTAGCAGGTTTAGTTATGAGGTCAATAGTATTAGTGTCAACAACGGAGGCAGTGAGTAAGTGAGTCTGGTATCACGTCTTCCATTTTCTCCTTGGCTTAACCACTTCACTATTGTGTGCAGTTTGTCACATGGTCCCAATACGTGTTAAAGATATTAAATACATTGGAAGGTTTGGATGGAGACGATACAGTTCACCTGCATGTATCAATGGACCTTTCCATATTATTATCACAAGCTAAATGTGTAAAACAGTGAGAAACAAAAAACATTTTTGCCAGAATGAGGTATGGAAATGTCTTTTATACTGTATATATTGAGTCACAAACGTGTCGGGAAACATGTCATTACACTCTTAACTCATACTGACGTGTGTGTGTTTAGTAGAGTTCAACCTTCTCTCCCCAACACACAGCACTCTCCTCTAGAGAGTGGCTCATTATCCATCTGCTGCCCAAGGAAACTTTCCACTCTCCCTGTGCCTCATGGGATACGTCTTCCTTTAGATCTGTGCTCAAGTGGTGTGAGTGCGACCGGCAGTAAAGGTCATATTTAGGTGCATTTGTCCTGAGTGGGATACTGCACCCAAGTACATGTGCATTATGAAATGTAATCACATCTTCTGCCACGTTGTTTTTAATAGATCATCTGTTACTGAGTGGGCAGTATGTAATAGACCAAAGTAAGAGTTCTATTTTTGTGAATCTTCGCCCCATAACTGCAAAGTTTCACCTCCTGCAGTCTTTGCACACCCAGAAACTATACATCATTGCCAGCATAGGGATGGAGCAGTGCTTCAGTGAAGGAGTGAGGGGAAGGGAAGGCCATACTTTTATTTTACAAAAAGAATCAAAGGAATAAAAGAAAGGTGTGGTATTCATTTAGCACAGAACTGGACAGAATATTTGCTCAGTTAATTTAATTTAATTTAATATTAATTTATACTTTTTATTGATCCCCATTGGGGAAATTACAATTTGTACAAATTGTGTTCTTCAATGCCTGCTGCATTCACATCATATGGGAATAAATACTGGAGCAGCTTGAAGGTTAAAACCAATGACTTGGAAACATTAAAGTGTTCTGGCTTCTTTAAAACCTTCAAAGCTGACATGTGCCGCCCACTTTGGTTGAGTCATATCAGCTGATACATGTGAACTTATATGTTGTGGGCTGCAGTTTAGAAGTTGTAACACAAATCCATCATATTGTTTATTTTCTATTAAATGAATCAGTAATTTTCTAAATTTGAGTTAGAGAACAGGAGGTGCTTTTCAATAAATCCTAACAGACTGGAAGTGATGTCATCAGTGGGTGGGGCTTATGCAAATGTTTACAACCTACACCACCATCACCCATGGTAACCAGTGAACTACTTCTCTGATGCTGACAGTACTGCAGGCAGCGTCAGCTCAGCTGTTGTCATGGTGATGCTGCTATGTTGATCACCAAGCAAAGTGGTGCGTGTGTGCGTGCGTGCGTGCGTACGTGTGTGTGAGAGTGAGAGGAGAAAGAAAAAGTGAAGATGAGTGTGTGTAAACTTAAAATCTTTACACACACACACACACACACACACACACATTGTATTGTAGCTGTGAGTAGTGCATTAGATTTGTGGTACTTGAGAGTGTGAGGTGTTGCATCACCTCCTGTGTGTGGGATGAAGCTTGCATATCAGCTCTCTCCCCCCCCAAAACACACACACACACACACACACACACACACACACACACACACACACACACACACACACACACACACTAACTCTCTCTCTCCATCGGTCTCCAGCATGTTAACTCTCTGCTGATATAATCAACACAGATCAGCTGACCATGAGCAATCACTTAATACGACCACTATCTAATGAGGCTGAACACAACATAATGACAGCTCCATCTATCCTCCTGTAATTAGTATTGAATGGTTTGACACAACTGAAGGCTTGACCTATTAATCGCTGCCACATGAAAACTCCACAACTAGATCAAAATCACAATAAGAATGAAAAGCATTGCCATATTGATGCTTTAGAGAGTCAGGTTTCTTACAGCAACATTGTCTGCTTGTGTGTACCAGGCAGAGTAATATTAGTACTTTTGTCATGCAGTCACACATGGATGTGTTGCAGTAAGTGACAGGCTTTAATTGGAGAAGCAATTGTTACACAGAGAAT
Organism: Perca flavescens; assembly: GCF_004354835.1. Taxonomy (NCBI): domain Eukaryota; kingdom Metazoa; phylum Chordata; class Actinopteri; order Perciformes; family Percidae; genus Perca; species Perca flavescens. Next base: position 29,531,409 of record NC_041339.1, read on the forward strand.
ACAAGACCACAGCAAACTTTGCCCCATGTAAGTGATGCTATCCCTCTTGACCTGTAATTGTTGTGCCTCGTCGTGGGTCAGTCAGTGTGTTTCTTGATTAAAAATTAAAGTTTAATGCAATGTTATTCTCTGGCATCCTGTGACACAGGTGAATGTTAGCACCGCCAGAGGTTCAAGGAGGAGGGGACCTGCCAGTAGGAAGGCTTATCTAGAACAACCATCATGTCTTGGTAAACAAAGCTCTAGTCGCTGGAGTTTTGACTAAAATATACATTGATTTAGATACAATAACTTCTTACTTGACTTTGCCACAGTTGCCTGGACTTGCTTGGACAGTTTTGATGTGGTGGTGGAATAAATTTCCTTTTTTGCAGTTGAGTCATTTAGAGCTGAAACAATCTGCCAACCATGTTGACAATTATGTCAGCCATTTTTCAAACTATAATGCCAAACATTTGCTGGTTCCATATTCTTTAATGTGTGGCAGGCACTGTAGACACCTAGATAGAGAGACAGAGTGGCAAACTCTCTGTGGCAAACAGAGAATACGCTTACAGAGAAGACATTACTTCACTCTTGATTCTTTGGCTCGCAGTTGGAGTGAGGCACAGCCAGTCTAGCCAAGAGCTAGGGTTTCACCAGAAACAAAGAGAGACAGAGGGTGACACAGATACTGTAGGAAAGAAAGAGTATTGTAGTCTGAACTCCACAGTGAATGAGCCACTCAGTTACTGTTGAACCGAGTGTCCTGAACTGAGGAAGTGATCTTACCCAGCAGCCACACCAGTGGGATCACTTCCTGATCAGTGTGAGAGGGCGATGATCATCTGAAGTCTGACTCCCCGTTGACCCCACTACTAACTCTCAGATCACATTACAGCATATAATTAGGGGTTGCAGTTCGACTATTAAAGCAAACAGAGATCTATCCTTTGTTTTAAACATATATTCATCATGTGTTTTGGCAAAGAACCATAATACATACGTTATAACGTACAAGGCCAATCGCATAAGGTTTTTTTTTCTTAACATGGGCCCTCAGATAAACTTCTTGCAAACCAAAAAGGATTGAAACATCTTTACCAAAGAAAGTAAAACAATTGATCAGGAATTTTGGCTGATGTTGTTATATAACAGGCAGTAAAACCACTCTTTGTTTGCCCACACAGACGGCAAACAGCTCTTTTATGGAAGTAAAAAAAGACTTGTGCAGTAAGTGGGAATCAAAATTAGGTTTTTCACATAGTAGGCAAAAATCATACGGCCAATTCTACTGTGGTATTATTGGGTGCGTGAGAAGCAAACCTTATGTAGTTGGAAAGACAGCATATAGTTAACCCTTGGATGCAACAAAACAAGAGCATCCCATAACCTTCTACTGATAAATTGTGGGAAAAGTGTGTTTATCCACATTGTTTTAGCAACAGACCTGTTTGGACACTTTAGGAATTACTTTCATGACAAATCAACACATAAAATGTATTGCTCCATTAAAGGCATTCTGTGGAGTTTTGGACTTTTAGCACTATGGAGCAGATTTTTTTTAAATAAGTGGGTCCCTGTTGACGTCTCATACATGCACATGAGGACACAAACAATGTTTTATGAAGAAGGAATCCATTACACGTTTGTAAGACAGGGATGCACACAATGCATTTTGGTGAGATCATTGAATTTATACATACATTTTATTTGTTTACAAGAAAACTTCACAGGGCACTTTTAAATGTTTGAATCAAATTACCTTGCACACCGTCATATAAAAAAGTAGTAGCCTTCTGCAGAAAACAAGTTAGATAAGGCGAGTATTTGTGGTGAAGAAAGTTGAGGATCCTCTGGACTTTGATTAGTCATAGGACCAGGAGTAAGACTCCAATCCCAGAACAACTCCCTGCTCTAATCATGCCAGATGCTGTAAATGAATACCGATTTATTCTGCCATGTTGTGTGTGGCTGCTGGTGTGATATATGATAACTAAGATCTCCGGCTGAAACCTCACTTTGTTTGCTCACCCACTGATCCATGGAGACCACACCTCTGCTTTGTTAAGATGCAGTTTTCTCATATTCTTTTCAATTATGCAGTCATTCTGTTTCTATTTTTATTATGAATTTTAATCCAGTTCAGTCAGGAACAGTAAAACCAGTTTTAAAACCAGTAGTATTTCTAAATACTTGGAGTTATGTTTATTCTTAGGGATTGGACTAGCCTGTACAATTACACTGGCGTATTATACACAGTATTTGCAGTGATATCCAATTTTCCTTTAATATCAGTGTACCTAAACTAACATCATGGAGTGGAGATTTGAAAAATACGATCCAGAAGTTAGTGAAGTACTTTGTCATCAGTGTCATATAAGCAAATAAGCAAAATGATACTAAGAGCAGCTTCGAAATTGATTAAAGTATTGTGATATATTGCATAATTGTATGGCATGATTGTGTGTATAACTGGATGTAACCCCTTTCCCCTATGTGCATGTTTCCTACCATTAATCTCTTCTAGGAGTCTGCTGTTGATGTGAGATGCAGTTCTGCTGTATCTTTGTGCGATATCATACATGCTGTCAATCAGTGCTGATAATATCAGACAGCTGAAAGAAATAACTCAGTAATGACGAGAGAACAGTGCTGCAGAGTAGCATCATCATATCTGTGTGTGTGTCTCCCATCAGTGCTCCATCTGTCTGTGGAGTCTGAGGTCCCCTGTTGGTGACTTTTAGTATCACAATCTTGTCTCTCTGCAGATAGTGGAATTGGAAAATTAAATTTTTTATGCAAGTTTTTGTTTAAGCAAATCACAAGAGCCCCTGGCCAAGATGTTCTTTCCTATTACATGTCTGCTTTCCCTATTGAACACTTAATTCTCAATAATTCTGCTTGGAATAGTCACAGATCAGCTTTTGAGAGAAAAGGGAGTTTAGAGATAAGGAGTAATGATAATTCCATTGGAGAGGATTCAACACTGGACCAGAGCTTAGAGTAGTGGGATTGCATACACTGAAATGTAATCGTAGATGGATTTTTACGCTTGATAACTTTTGCTATTAAACAAAGACACATATAGGCAACAGCATGACACCAGTGGTGTGTGTTTTGGTGGGGATAGCACTCCTTTACGTTTTTTTCTGTATTCAGCAGCTACTCTCACTCTGAGTCAGACTGACCTGCAACGAGTAATATCTGTGCGTGTTCACTAGACTAATTAATATCCATTACACTAATTAAGTGGAGTAGAAAGGCTTGACGCTCAATAAATGAGGATGTTTTCCCTGGATTTTTAAACTTCATCATTGGGTCAGTCCAACCCAGAACGGGGATTCATTTAAGCAAATAATTTCACAGAATTGATGATGTCACGCTTGGTGGACTAATTTGATTGATTTGATGTTTCTATATAATACTTCTAAGAGCCGTGTCAAAAGGGAGCGGGGGTAGAAAGTAGAGCTTAATGGTGTAGGCACGCTGACTCAGATGTTTCATGCATAACAATAGTAATGTAATGTTTCAAGTTTGTCAGTCCTTTGGTATATATATATATAAAAATATATATATATATATATATATATATATATATATATATATATATATATATATATATATATATATATGGCTAGCAGCCACTAGTAAATTGGTTGACAGATCATACTTGTGATTTTGCTTGATTAGACTGGAATATTTTAAACTGAAGGTCTTCTACAAAACTAAAACCCAAACCCTTAGCCTAACCCTTTACTTATTCTAAACCCCCCATCCACTATCTTTGTTTCATCTCTTGTCTTCAACCATTCCTCACTACAACCCTTCCTACCTCGCCCTCCAGCATTATATTAGTGTGGGCTTCATCTAGCACTGTGATGCTAACAGCCTATTCTCCTTGCTCATCCTCTCCTGACTGAGCGGTTAGCCTGCAGCGCTAGCAGCACTTTACACAGGGAACACACATACACACTGGGCGGCTATAGCAGCCTTTCTCTCAACCGCCCTCACCCTCTTTTCATCTATTTGTGTTCTCCACATGGGTGCTGCTTTTTAATACCCCTCATCTGTCTTTCTGCCTCTCTCCCTTATCGGGTTGGTTTAGGGCAAATTGTGGCATACAGTATGTTTGCTGACATTATAGAGGCTTCCCTTATAGCGGATAACTGTGTGTGTGTGTGTGTGTGTGTGTGTGTGTGTGTGTGTGTGTGGCTCTATGTACAAACCAATGGCAGCTCCTGTCTTTCTTAAATATCAACGTTAGCCAGCTGTAAAAGGCCAGAAGCTTAAATTAATATTAAAGGCAGTGACCATTCTGCACATCACTGTAAAATAAATACTGAGGATTTTGGTCATTTCCGTGGAACTATATAAATGTACATATACTTAAAAGCACTGCTTTACCAATGGATTGGTCTGTGTTTGGAGCATTACAAAAACAATAATGTCACAAATCAATTAATTTCTTTTCACCATACTTCTTAAAAGTATTTTTGTATTTCTTTCAGTACGTTTACAAGAGTTTCAGTACAAAACATAAAATGTCTTCCAAGTATGATCGCATTTGAGAAGAATTTCTAAAAATAAAATGTATTTTTAATTATGCCAAAGTTACTAAATATTAGTATTTAAATAATAAATTGAAACTATTTTATTTTCTACCTTAGCAAGAAAAAGTGCCCCACAATGCATTTTCACACATACAAACACACTCAAGTAGTGCAATGGGCTTGCCTGGCCTTTGGAAGCAATTTAGGGTTCAGTATTTTTGTTCAGGGAGGAGCTGGGCCTCACTCTAGGTTGGTACCCTGCTATTAGTGGGAAATGAGTAATACACTCTCAAGAGTGAAACAAATGTTTGTCTCGAATCAAACTGCAACATAATATAAAATCAATTATTATTCAAATCAGGACATAATTGATCAACGAATTTGGTGCAAAATTTCCATACTTTACAGTTTCTGTACAAAGGCACTCAATAAAATTGGTTGGTATTTAAAAAGCATTGAGTTTCCATAGTAACTAGTACCATACAATAGTTCCGATCCTTGACCAAAAGAGATACTTTGTATTGTCCGGTCACTGTTTACTGTACTGTAGCTTTGCCCCTGAATAGACTTGGATGAACTGACTTTGTATTTTACCCAACCATCCTGAGACTTACACTATACCTGGAGTCCTACCTGGAGACACACGCACTAACAGAGAGACTTACATTTTCACAAGGAAGTAGGCCAGCGCAAAGACAGACGCACACACAAACACACAGCGGGCATTTCATACACACTATTCCAGCTGACCCAGCCTGCCTTGTGATGCTTTAAAAGAACAATACAAAGGTTGATGGAAGGGACTGCCCTCCACCAATGACAGCTCTGTGTTCATGTACAGACACACACACACACACACACACACACACACACACACACACACACACACACTGACTGAGCTCTGAGCGCTGTATCACTGTCCCTGGTTGCCTATCGATTAGTCATGCCTGGCTGCTGTCATGTGCAGGAGTCCAGGGAAGCCCCTAATTGGCTAGTCCAGGAAAGAAAGAGGGGGAGAGTTGGAGAGAGAGAGAGAGAGAGAGAGAGAGAGAGAGAGAGAGAGAGAGAGGGGGTCAGACACTGAGAGAGAGAGGCAGCATAGAAAGATGAGAGAGGCTGAGAAAGAGATGTGTCCTGATATCAAATCATGATAACAGAAAGATAAAAGAAAGACAACAAAGAACATTGAACTCTTTCTAAGCTTTATTCCTTCTGGATGGAAAGAATAAATACGAATCTTAAAGCAAAAGGAACTCAAACATAGGAATCTATTCTTTGTGAACTACTGTTTTACTGTCTCTACTTTTTTTTTGGAATATATTAATCGAACTGCATCGTCTACAGAGCTACCAACACTTCAGATACAAAGTCGGAGTGCACAACAACATTGGAGGATAACATGAGTGAAAGTGAATGGGAAAGACAAATCTTCCATCGGAGCATATGAAAGCGTGGCATCCTGAGAAAAAGCTGGACTGAAAGGAAATTCTGAAATTTTACTACTGACCCTGAAACCCTGAGGGATGGTAAGAGGCTCAATGTTCTCCTAAGGGGAGAAAGCTGAGAAGAGGAGTGATAAATATTCCACTAAAGGAGGATGCTTTGCTTTTCAGGAGTAACTGATGCTTTAATCCATAAAGAAGTAGAAATGGAAACAATGCCTACAAAGGAGTATTTTAGTTTTCTGATATTCCAGTGATTTTAGACACATATATACAGCGGAGAGAGAAAGGAAAGGCAGGAATATCAACTTTGTACTGGACACAGAGGAGGATTGGTTGTGCTGGAGAGGCATGACCTACATTATTCAGACACAAGGGATATTGAGGAGCTACTCCCTTTTGTCATCTCTGTAAAGAAGATGATGTGGTGAGAGTGACAGAAAAAGATAAAGATCTCTTTGTGACTTTTTTATATATCTCTGTAGCTATGACCACTTATTTCCACAGCCATGAGTTCTGTTGTAGCCCCAAGAAGCCCAGCAGTGGCTCCACTAAGGGCAAATCTGGCAAGGGGAAGGCCAAATCAGGGAAGAGCCACTCTAACTCGAAGCATAACCAGAATTTACTGCAAATACAGATGCCAAATCACCAGCTGCAACCTTTACCGCTGCACTCACCAAATCAGCATCCCCATTCGCCGAAACATGGCTGCCATTCGCCAAAATTTCTGCTTCCCTCTCCCTCTCCCAGCTACTATCACATAGCACCACCGTCTCCAAGTCATCAGCTAGCTCCGCCATCGCCAACTTACAACCTAGCTCCACAATCACCAAATCATCTACTGCACTCGCCAAGCCACCACCAGCTTCACCTTTCACCGAGTCATCAGCAGCTACAGCATCATTCTCCGAACCAGCATCACTACCATCCACCGGCCTCGCCAAGTCACCTGCTTTCTTCACAATCGACACATCAAATCCACCACCAGCAACAGCAGCAGATGCAGCTCCATTCACCTAGTCACCACTCGTTGTTCCAGCAGTACCAACACCACCACCACCACTGCGCTCCTCCTCTTCCTCACGCTTCTCAGTCGCTGTCCATCCACCCTTTTCAGCCACAGCTACCCCTGTGTTCAGGGCTGGGCGGATATGGGTGGAACACACTGCCAACCAACCTGGCCACCATGGGTTTCAGAGGAAAGTTTCCCAACCTGAGGGACAGTGTGAAGAAGAGTCCCACAAAGAGCAAAGCCAAGGGCAAGGCTGGAGGCAGGCCGTGGCCCAATGACACATATATCTGGACCGCACACTCAATGGCAACGCCCCCACACGTGCCGCTCATACAACACTTTCCACAAATACAGGCCCATGTACAGGTAGGGAGGTTTGATGGGTGGAAAGTAGACTGATGGGTCCAGTAAATAGTGTTAAGCCACTGATCTGAGCAGAGGACAACATATATGCATTTGATTTGCATCTGATACTAAAGGAGATTCCACAATGTTACAGAACTCCTGTTGCAGTAATAAGTCATGTAATTGGACTAAAACTTTAAAAGCGTACACTGTTAGCAGCACAAAATACGTATATATTATAAAACCACAGCATTTTGCTTATACACCTTTATCATTCATTAAAGGTGATGCCTCAGCCAGTTCAGTCAAACTATGTTTCCTTATAAACAATAATGGAACAACGGTAAATTACTGCAGACTTGCAGTAATTTTTTTTTAAACAATTCATCCTGTACTATCATAACATCTGACAAGGACTTAAATTACAAAAGTAGTGGAAAGAATAACATTATCGAGAAACGTCATACAAGTTATGTAGCCAAATTGATTGCATATTCCATTAATGTTCAAAGTAGGCTACTCCTGGAATCAATACTTGTCAAGATATATTAGACGCTAAAGGAATGACAGGACAAAAAGAGCAGGGAAGAACAGTATCCATCAAACACACATCAACACCATGTGATGAGACGTCTACATACAGTAGTACGCTGGCTGCTGTAAGCAAACCCTTAGTGTACTTATTACTTGTATTATTATTATTACTTTTTTACGTATTAACTGCTTTGTTAACACAAACCTGCACTCTGAGCTGTCTGCCGAATTGCATTATATATCCATAGTGTGTGCAGGTTGTGACACTCACTTTTTTCAGGGTTGCTAAAAGTAAATCTGAAAAATGCAGAAAAATAACAGACCAAGCAGATTGTTCTTAAATGAGAGATTGCAATAACTCACAAAATAACAGGACAGGAAGTGTGTATTGTATAAACTGTACTATAGTGAGCTAGGATAATAATCCAGCATGACAGCTGCCTGTTAGTAGCTGTTGGTTGGGTAGTTATTGTGCTGTACATTTGCTCTGGGCACAGAGATCAGAGATAGCAGGTAGTGATAGTCTGATTAGCGTGATTAGCATCGCTGTTCTGATTTGATTAGAGTTGCGCTCCACCTCATTAGCTCATTAGTCAAATAGAGTTTCATTAGGAAGACAGAGTGGGCAGTAATATTAGAGTATGAGTATGGAGTATGGAGTATGGAGTATTATTATTATTATTATTACATTAGTACGTGTGAATGTGTGCATCATTCCTTGGCTCTCAATATGAATGAAATCTAAAGTGGCAGAGTTTTTACTGTTAAGTCAGGTCCGATGTTAGAGAAACAAAGCTTTGAATTAAGTCTTTAAAAATTGTGCAACACTCGTCATTCTGCCCACTTTGGTTCGGGACTTTTCCTGTTTGGACTTTGTACATTTGTATGTTCCCGCATGTATGAGTTTGTACATGGCATAATCAGTCGGGTCAGAGAAGTGAAGCCAATGCGGAAGTGCCTTAAACCTGCATTCTAATCTAATTTACAGCAGGGGGCGATTCCCCCAGTTCCGTTTCTATAAAAGTCCTTGGGAAAATGACCTTACTTATTACCTCAGGAAACATTCTCATATTGAGTTTATGGTCTCAATCGCTAGTTTCAAGTCATCTTCATTACAGCAGGATGTTCATTTTTTAAATTTTGGTCCCATTTATTTTAAAATAGACAATAAAACAGGGGATGCTTTACGGGATGTGGCTACATGCTGACCTGTCAATCATGAGGCTTAGCAATGCTAACCATGGCACTGTGTACATTAAATCAGACGTGAACTTGTTTTCATCTTGAACTTTTTTTTATTATTATTATTATTTTTGGGGCATTTTCAGGCCTTTCTTGACAGGACAGCTAAAGAAATGAAAGGGGAGAGAGACAGGGAATGACATGCAGCAAAGGGCCACAGGTCAGAGTCAAACCCGGGCCCGCTGCGTCAAGGAGTCTATATATGAACGCCCGGATAGCTCAGTTGGTAGAGCAGGCGCCCATATATAGAGGTTTACTCCTCGACGTTTTCATCTTGAACTTTGACCCACTCACTGTGTGTTTTCACTTCATCAAAGTTAATTGAGACATTTTGGTCGCCCAGAAATGCCTTATTCAGTGTTCTGCTCACCAAGCTAGCTAGCTACCGCTAGCGTTAGCTGGTAACTTGAGGGAATGTTTGCCGATTTTCTGTTCTGCCGTACATGCAGATGAATGGTGGCAGTAGCCGGAGGTCCGTGTTACCATCCGGTAAACCTCCGCTGGATGACTCGCTTCAGATGGGGTGAAAACCGCGTTATCCTCCCCAATCGCTTGTCAAAAATTGTCACATCTGGTTGCCAAAAAACAATATGGCGACGACCGTATCTACAAACTCAAGGCTTCAAAACGGCAGTCTGCAAACCAGTGGGTGACGTCACGGATGCTACATCCACTAATTGTATCTCTTTGGGCGTAATATGGCACATTGCACCGATTGATTATTGAACAAGCTGCTGCTGGGCATCATTTTGATATTTTTAGATTCTTGATTTCTGTTGATCCAATCCCAATTCATCTGCTAATTGCAAATTGAATTATTATGATGATGGTGTAGAAGCTGAACCTAGCACGCATACACACACACACACAGACACACACACACACACACACACACACACACACACACACACACACACGCACACGCACACACACACACCAACTTAAAAATCTTGAGAACCATCCTGCAAAGCATGAGAAATCTGACGAAAGCACTTGTCTCTCTCGTTGCCTGATGAGACAAACCAGAGATAGTCTGGTTCTCTTTCTAAGCTGTGTGGTGCCGGACTGAACCAGGCCATAATGCCATGATAACACAGCTGGTGTAACAACAATTATGTAACAACTAACTGGATATGGATGGCGAGTGTGTATTAGTGTATTTGTGTGTGAGTGCTTTGTTTTAGAGCTGCAACTAACGATTATTTTAATAATCGATTAATCTGTCGATTTTTTCGATTAATCAATGAATCGGATTAAAAAAAAGCATTAATTTACATGAACTCAATACATACATACTTATTGTTTTAGTTAATAGTTGTGTAAAAGTAAGTAACCCAAATAGCAGATACAGACAGACAGAAAGACAGACAGACAGACACACACACACACACACTTATTCATTAAATTATTACCATCATTGTAGTAAGTGCAAGTTAAGTTCGTTTATACACCACACACTATTATAGTATTTGTCAACAATAACTGATATGGGACAAAGCACATAATATACATAACAGATTGAAAAATGAATGGGCCAAAAAAGGCGAGTGAATAAAACCGTGTCTTTAGTCTTGCAAAGTATACCACCCCTGCTTTATTACAGTTATTACCGAGCTAACGCTAGCTTGTCATGCTAGTCTGCTGGATAACGAGTAAACAGCAGCACCAGAAGAGCTACTGGAGGGACGGTACGTTCCTCACTTCAGAACGGAACAGAAGTAGGATAGTGTAGGGACTTTACCCTGCTGTTGAACTCCCTTCCTCCTCATCAAGGACTCCAACATGTTTACGTTTTAGGTGCAGACTCATCACCGTGGTGCCGAGTGTTTCAGAACAACGTTACGGGTCTCTCCGGTCTCTCTCCGTATTTCCTCTACCCTATGGAGCTAAATCGGGGCCAAATGTTTTGTTCATTCGAAAAAAATATATATAGTTGAAAAAATAAAGCTTGAAATTGAAAATTTAAGTTTTGGTCAAAACTTGGAAAAAATAAAACCATGTATTTGAACTAAAAATAAGTGTACCAATTTTTCTTTCAGTTTGAATAAAATATAGATTCAATTCTGGAATTATTTTGAATAAATTATAAATTTTCATTTTTCACTTTTATATTTGTTTTCAGTTCCACATTTCATGTTTTCAGATTCAAAAGTAATTTTTACGGCTTCAAATCTTTTTTTTTTTTTTACGGCTTTAAATCTTTTTTTTTTTTCGGTTTCAGATCTGTTTTTCACTTTCAGATATTTTTTTTTTTTTCGGTTTGAGACTTTTGGCCCTGATTTGGCGTGGGGCGTGGCTTCAACTCAGAGGGGCGTGGCATTATGGTGACAGCCTATCAAAGAAGGCAGAAGACTCCTCTTTCATGTTGACTTCAGGAAATGGTGTTACTGTGAGAACTATGACTGAATGCTTTCTATCCACTATATACACATGTGATTTTTACTTAAACTGATGCCAGTGACAAAGTTCCATTTAAAAAATGTTTTGGACAACAAATGGTACCAATTACATTATAAGAGCAATAAACTGTGCCAGATTGTGCAGTTCAGCAGGAACAATGACTTCTCCCACTTCCATGTATGACTTATAGCACCACAGTATTCACTGGCACCAGCCCACAGGTAGGACATGTGAAAGATATTAGCATTTTTGAATAGATACTTTGCGACGTTATCCCTCAGTGGCATTTTTTTGTGATTAACACATAAAAGGAAAATAGGTGGACAGCTGGACAAAGCTGGCAATCAAGCATCGCTAGCACTAAAGTTAGCATTAACTAACGTTAGCTTCACACTAGCTGGTGTTTTTACACTAATTTCAGTGTCCAGCTCAAGTTTTTTTTTACTTTAACGTGTATTGGTCTTTGTTAACCTCGGTTTGTCAGAATGACCATAACTTGACACTGGCTGCAGTGAAGAAGGTCTCCTTTTATAGAGTAGACAAATATGACTTTACATTAATGCTCTGACCTGATAAATTACGTTTTTACACTATAACGTTACATGTAACAGCATGACCAGGACAAGTTATGTTGTTTAAACTAACCATGAAAAGGTAACACTAGCAATGTTAGTTATCTATAATGTTTTACATTTATAAGGCTGTACGGCTGCAGGCAGCCACTGTCGAGTTATGGTCATTCTGGCAAACAGAGGTTAACAAAGACCACTACACGTTAAAGTCAAAAACTTGAGCTGGACACTAAAATTGGTGTAAAAACACCAGCTAGTGTGAAGCTAACGTTAGTTAATGCTAACTTTTGTGCTAGCGATGCTTCATTTCCAGCTGTCCACCTATTTTCCCTTTATGTGTTAATGACAAAAAAAAATGCCACTGCGGGATAATGTCCCAAAGTATCTATTCAAAAAGGCTAATATCTTTCACATGTCTTACCTGTGGGCTGCGCCAGCAGGTTGCCTTGGCGGAGCGGACGCTATGCTGACTGCCGAGTGAATACTGTGGTGCTACATTCAATGTCATACATGGAAGTGGGAGAAGTCATTGTTCCTGCCGAACTGCACAATCAGTTTATTGCTCTTATAGTGTAATTGGTACCATGTGTTGTCCAATACAATTTTTTAAATGGAACTTTGTCACTTGCATCAGTTTATTAAGTAAACATCACATGTATATAGTGGATAGAAAGCATTCAGTCATAGTTCTCACAGTAACACCATTTCCTGAAGTCAACATGACAGAGGAGTCTTCTGCCTTCGTTGTTAGGCTGTCACCATAATACCACGCCCCTCTGAGTTGAAGCCACCCCCACGCAAAATCAGGGCCAAAAGTCTGAAACCAAAAAAATTATCTGAAAGTGAAAACAGATCTGAAAACGAAAAAAAAAAGATTTGAAACTGAAAAAAAAAGATTTGAAGGCGTAAAAAATAAGTTTTGAATCTGAAAACATGAAATGTGGAACTGAAAACAAATATTAAAGTGAAAAATGAAAATTTATAATTTATTCAAAATAATTCCAGAATTTAATCTATATTTCATTCAAACTGAAAGAAAAATTGGTACACTTATTTTAAGTTTGAATACATGGTTTTATTTTTTCCAAGTTTTGACCAAAACTTAAATTTTCAATTTCAAGCTTTATTTTTTCAACTATATATATTTTTTTCAAATGAACAAAACATTTGGCCCTGATTTAGCTCCATACTACCCCCGCTCTGCTCTTTTTTCCTTTTCTTTCGCTCCGCTGCTCCGCGCGCTCAACTCAATTTTTTTTTTATCTCCGCGACTAGGTTGCCTAATAGTTGCGCGACACAACGAATCGATAATTAAAGGTCCAAAATGTAATATTTGTACTGTAATAAATCCAAAAATGACACCAGTGCCTCATCAGATATTAAGGAAACATGTTAAACTGAAATACTATCTTTTCTGACAACAATGCTAATGTCAGTATTTTTTCTTTTTGAAATTTACATTCCGTGACGGAATTTATGTTTATGTTTTGATCTGTGTGTTGTTATCAACGGCCCAGTTTGACAGGCAGGCCGGGTTGCCAGATATACCTGTAAAAACGTAAACCCAGCGCGCTACAGCTGTAACGGTAGTACAGCCATGAAAGCAGCAAACAAAAAATCAACGGAGATAGATTCTACATGAGATAAAAAAAAGAAAACAGCATGTTTCTAACAGTTGCGTGACCAGAGACGTAACAACCCCCTGGTAAATATTGGAGATGTATTTGAAAGATGGAGACAGCTTAGATCCCAAAAGGACGCAGAGTTGGCTTATTTCCTCCTGAACAGGTAAGCATTAGCTTCAGGCTAATTTATCACAGCTACTAGGGACGGGCATTTTTTTGTCATTTCAACATTTGTGTTCTCACATTGAATTATATAGCTAGAGTACCCAAGTTGGTTACTCGGAAAAACAATTGAGACATAGCCAGTAAAGTGATCCCGACTGGTCCTGGCTAACGCCGCCATGCTAACCCTGCTAACGTTACCGGAGGAAGCAGCCCATGGCTGTTTACAACATGTAGTTCAGCGGCTGGAGCCGACAACGGTGAGTTATTTTAAGCCACGAGAGGGGGGCTGTAAATCGGAAAGAGAGGACTGTGAGTTTGCAGTGTGTTTAGCGATTGTTGCCGTAATTCTAAGCCAATGAAGTGTGTTCTGTCGGCAAGGTAGTGGTATTTTTAGCGTTTCATATTGTAATTCTAAGCCGAGGAAGTGTGCCTGACTGGCGTGTGGAGAGGACAGTGAAGTTGTTGTGTTTTTAGCGGTTCATACTGTCATTTTAAGCCGAAAAAGTGTCTGTCAGTTGGTTACAGAGCTCCGCGTGAGCACGGGCTTTTATGACTGTCAATATAGCCAGCATCTACCGTTAGCTACTCCGCTGTGCTGTGGAGTAATGTCTGGCTATGTGAGAGAAAAGCGTCTAGCAATATTGTTGTGAATGCTGCGGTCTCAGCCTGGCAACCCCCGTGAACTTTGAGTCTGGGCAAGAGGGGGCGGGGGAAACGACTCTCCAGTATTTTGAATTGGTAGTGCAGTAACTATTTTAACAGCTGGCTGCCAGTATTACATAAAATATTACATATTGCACCTTTAAATTCGTTGCCAACTTTTTTAGTAATCGAATTTTATCGATTTTATCGATTCGTTGTTGCAGCCCTACTTTGTTTATGTTTGCACGTTTGTTCTTTTGGCCTTTCCATGTAACACAACCTCATCCCCACACACTCATATTGATGTTACATAACTGTGCAGTCTGACATGGCATGTCAATGGAATCACCAGCTGACAGGCTGACTGGATTTGTTGCTCTGTGAATGACCACACACACACACACACACACACACACACACACACACATAAGTGGACAATGGTGAATGAGTCATGTAAAGTTTAGGCGAGGCAATGGACTGTTAGTGACAGACAAGTTAACCTTAGGGCAGGTAGTTGCTTGGGTAAAGTCACCATGAAGGTATTTTAGGTTACATTAGCATCAGCTGAGATGACTGCAGTCAGATGAAGCATTTTCATCCACCTCTTCAACTAAAGTGTCTGCTTGTGACTCAACATCACAGGCCATTGCATGGAGTGAACATGAGTTTTGAGCAGTGATTTTTCCCCTTCAGGTTGCTTCATTTTATAGGATGTATAGAGGCATAAGGTGATGAAAATATCCAGTATATGATAAGAAAAAGAAACATTTAGATACAAGTTAATCATCAATCTTTAATCACCGTATGACCCCACACATTTATCTGGGTGGTATTGATAGGTCCTAACGTGACCTTGTAAAATGTTGCTTTCAAATATATTTTGGTTGACTTTTTTTCTTCTTCTTTTGATATTCATTACAATTATAAAACAACAGTCAAATTATGTCTAAACTCTAAAGGGCAAAGAGTCTGGGATCTGCATTCTGTAATCAGTGGTGGAATCTAACTCAGTACATTTACTCAAGTTCTGTAATACATTGCATTTTTTAAGTACTTTTCTGCAACTATATACTTCTACTCCTCTACATTCAAGTGGGAAATATTTTACTTTTTACTACACTACATTTATTTGAAAGCTGTAATCACTAGTAACTTTTTATTTATAAATTAAATTATGACTTTATAACATGTGACGCATTCAACTAGTTATTTCCTGGGCAATTTAATGTTTCTCACAGTTTATGCAGCAATTAAAATTATCCAGTAATGTAATATATATAATGATATAACCCTGTCAATGACCATTCTGCTGCATAATGAGTACTTTTCTTTTTTATACTTAAATACATTTTGTTGATGTTACTTCTGTACTTTTATCTAAGCAAGATTTTGAATTCAGGACTTAAGATCTACCACCACAAGCTCTCATAGCTGAAAAGATTTTGTGCAGCTCAATGGCACCATTGAGCTTAAAGGTTAAAGACTCTGTAAACAAATGAGCATGTACAGTAGTATTGTAATGTTTCATAGAGTCAGGTGGTGTAGACTTCAGAGTATGTGTGATAATTGCGTCTTTACCCACCACTTGTAACTCTCTCTTTCAGCCATTCATTTACATCAACGCACATGCACACACCCGCATGCACACGCACATGCACACACACACACACACACACACACACACACACACACACACACACACACACACACACACAAATATCCCAGCAGCTGCAATTGTCATCAAAACCCTTACTGTCTCCTCACCCCCACCACCTCCTTTCATTCTTTCTCTGAATCTCCTTCCGCTCGTGTTAATCTTTTTCACTCATGTCTGTGTTTTCAGGGGGTGGGGGTGTGTGTGTGTGTGTGTGTGTGTGTGTGTGTGTGTGTGTGTGTGTGTGTGTGTTTTTGGTGGTGGTGGTGGTGGGGTTGTGTGCATCTGTCTGCACCCTCTGCTGCTCATCTCCTCATTGCTGTTGTTAAGCAGGCAGATTTGACTCCTCCCACCATTTGTACTGTATAATCCCTTTTCCCCCCCCTCGCTCTCTCTTTCTGTTCCCGTGTGGGATCAAGCATCCTGTCAGCTTGACTGACAGACAGTTTGACATGTGGTGTGAGAGAGAGAAGATAAAGGAGTGGGGAGGGAGGTGGAGATTAGTGTAGTGGGATGGATGCTATTGCTGCACTGTTGCACATTGACGCCGTTAAGTGATGTCAGGGTGCACTGTCCATTAGGTTGGCTACCTTGTTTGATTGATTGTTTGGTTAGCTAGTTCGTTTGTGAACTGTTTTGGCTGCAGAAGAAGAGCTGGAGCTTCAGATTGTCTTACATTGACTGGCTTGCTCTTTGGTGGTCTGTTGGAGAAGACTAGAGCTGCAGACGCTGGACTGGCGAGAACTAAATACTTTCTGGGGAGAAAGTGAGAGGAGACAAGAGGAAAAAGTGGAGACAGGTGGCAAAAGGGGTGAAACGATAAGATGGGGGCTGGTGCTCACCTTGCAAATACAAGGAGAAAAAGACACCTTGTGGCTATTTATTAGCTAGTGTGAGGTTTGCCATTTGCTGGGCTTGCGTAGGAAGCAAGAGGAAAGATAATGTCAATCATCTGCTGCTGCTCTAACCCTGATCTTTCCAGACCTGGACTCTAGAAGGAGGCCAGGGAGAAAGAGGAGCTTAGAGAAGAAAAAGGGGGATGGAGAGAATGAGGTAGACAGCACATGGGGGAGAAGGGGAGTTCAATATTGCATTTTGGATTTATATAAATGGATCTGGGATGTTGATTTATTTAGGAATCTAAATGCGGTTGACATACAATCCTACAGGTTATCAAAGTACAATGTAAAAGTACAGGGTTTGTAGTGCACTACTTAATTTCTACAGTAAGAGTACTTTATGGCAAAGTCACAGAGCTTCATAAAACGTTATAGTGTGGTTTACAGTGTAGTACGTTTAGCATTGTCCAATATAAGGGCTGTGCAGTATGTCATGCGGTGTATGCTGTCGCTCCGTGGTGGTAATCTGTAGCAGATGTACTCAACATGCCGTACCAAAACATGAGACGAGTAAGTCATTATCACAGATCTATGTATATGTGTCATTCTTAAAGTTTCATATTGACCATCATCAGCGATCTTGGGGAAATACAGTATGTCTTTGGTTTTGTGATAATAACCTTCAAACTAGAAGTGTTTAATCACGTTGCTGTTCTCTCTTGCAGGCCAACCCCCCTCCAGTGGTGGTCAACACAGACAGCGTCGACACCCCGCCATATGTGAGTAATGGTTCAAATATATTGTCAGTGAAATTTCAATCCCAACTGTGTACTTTGCGCCCTGCTGGTACTTTAACGTCTCGGTGGCCAATTCTGGATTTCATATGATATGATGAGTTTTTTAAAGCTATAGTGTGTAGTTTCTGTCGTCCCCACGAGGAATTCTAAGTAATGACAAAACTGTCGGCGCGTCCACACGATACAAGCCTTCCGTGATTGCGCAGCACCTCCACCCCTCCTCCACACAGTTGCTAGTAGCCAAGGAGGTCACGGAGGATTAAAAAAACCAGGATGGACTCTTCAGAAGAAGTAATTATCTTGACTCGAGTTTCTGCGTGCGAAAGTTGCCGGATGACACAATCTTCTGAATGTAGCAATACTGAGAAACAGAGAGAGTTGTGTGGAGCTGATAGTCTTAATTAGCTTTGTAGCAACTCATTTGCCAATGGCTTGAATGTAACAGATGTTCATTAATATCAAAAAGTTACGCAATAGAGCTTTAAGAAAAGGCAAATAAGGTTAACTCACACACATTCAAGATTTTACAAGAAATTACATATCAGTGGTTGTCTTTGGACCATTGACTTTTGCATTTTGAGCGTCGGTGGCCGGAGCTGGTCTCCTGTTCGTAGAATAGGTGCATATGGAGATTGTAACATGAAACATGGAGATTTCGTTATCCAGCAACTTCAAGTTGAGCACACTCCATTCCCATTACAGGAAAGGACTGTTTAAGGTGACCTACGCTTCTCTGTCGAGGGTTGGTTGTTATAATGTACATTGTAGATGCCTCCTGTGTAGGATGTTTTTTGTAATTTATTAATTTATTTGACCTGACCTTTGGGAAAAGGTTTTTTACTCGAAATAGCACTGCCAAATCACACAAATATCTTTATTTCTAGCATTACTACAATGGAGACATTACTTTGCCTTTTGTTTAACCTGCTCCATGTTGTCAATACTTACAAACGCTACGGTCAGTGGAAGCATATGGGAGAAAAATCAACCAGCCCATTCAGACCAATCACAGGTCTTGTGTTTTCTATATTACTCTGATGTGTAGTTACATTTTTAAGGATGAGCTTCAAGCATGCACCAAGCCCAGGCAAGAACTCGATGCAGAAGCATTTATTACATTTTATTGTTGCCACTGTTGATCAAATCTGTAGGGTTATATTTCTAATCAAACTTACATGGGACATTCTAGTAGTAGCTTCAATAATTGTAGAACTTTGTAAATATTTACATTAAATAATTTTCTCTGTAAAAAAGATAAGAGCCATAAAATGTCATATCAAGTCTTGTTTACCTGTGTAAAGACTTGCAGCACTTTTTGGAGCTTCTACTAGAAATGTTTCAGTAATTTCAATATGTCTTCCTAATAAAGATGTGCAATAGTGATAGGAGCGTTGGATTTAGAAAGAAAGCTCAGTCCAGAATCAGATGGATCCGGATGTCATTTCACTGGTAGCCAGCTGCCACAGAGAATCAGTGTCTGTTGTTGTTAGATACGTTTATTATATAATTCCTCTGGAATTACTCCCTGCTGAATTGCCTGAAATATAACACACAAAGAGAGCAAAAAGGAATTATTTCTTTTAATATGTAGCTGATATGACCTACTGTGCCTATAAGAAGTAGAAGCTATAACTTTGATAATCAGTTAATTTCATAATTTCTTATTTATATAAACAGGAAATATAAACAATGTATTTCAAGGATTGGAACCTCCACCTTTAAGAATAGCAGTAAACTATTATTGTGCTAACTTTTTACAGAATAAAATGATATTTTATGTTTATAGTAAATCCATGTTGACTTTAACTAGGTGCCCATCCAGTCTGAATATTCTCTCTGTTTGAAACGACAGAAATTCAAAATCTAAACTAATCTGACTGCACAGGGACACAGATTACAGCCAAGGAGATTACATGGGACATTGGGATGTCACTGTGTGTGTGTGTGTGTGTGTGTGTGTGTGTGTGTGTGTGTGTGTGTGTGTGTGTGTGTGTGTGCGCGCGCGTGCGTGCGTGCGCGCGCGCGTGCGTGCGTGCGTGTCTGAATGCAGCAGCTATAACAGGAACAACAAACTCATCTGCCAGTATAAACGGACTGGAACGCAGAATATTTAATAGTCTGCTCTGATTGGATTTAATTCCGTGTGCTGTTCATTCAGTCAGGAAATCTAGATGTTAATATGTTTTATAGTACAGGCAGTCCTGGCTGAGCAGTGTGATTGGCTCATGGGTATTTCAGCAGGGATGTTCTTAAATATGACATCAGAGGTACATCATCGTTAAGTACGCATTACCACTTTAATCTCTGGGATTCATGCGTCAATCATAAATAATCAAATGTCTGATTTTACTTTTCTGTAATTCCAATATTTGTTGCAGTTTGTGTTACTTGATAAATGAATCATACCCTCACATTTTGTATTACATTTGTAAAAGAAAGATAATCTGAATGGTGATAGGTTTTCATAGATGGCACAGAATATTCAATACACATGCATGTAGCACAGAGACAGTGACAAATTTGATAAAGCTGTGATAAACATGAATGTTCAATCCAACATGACAGGGCGATGTACCTGCAAATAGCAACAGACAGACAAATACAAGAGCATATACATTATGAATGTTAAAAGCTTTACTGTAAAACCTAATGAGCATTCTTATTGTCCATTACGGGAAAACAGCTTTCAGTATTAACTCCTAATTGACACACTTCCCTTTTCTTCCTCTTCCTCTTCCTTTCCGACAGGTCAATGGAACAGAAGCAGACTATGAGTATGAGGAAATCACGCTGGAGCGGGTAAAGATTTGCACACAATGAAAGCACACCACTGGACATGCACATTAACTCCCCCCCCCCTCTCCCCAGGGACTGTAACTCTGTCTGTTCGGACTGACCCTTATCCATAATCACACTAAAAACATCATCAGTAAGGTCAAGAGCAGAAATCATGTTGACTGCCTTTCTATTTAAAATGTAACCTGTGCTGAGACAAAAACAAACAAAGGCCGAGAAGGTGTCAAAGGTTGAAGATGTTTCTTTGGAGAGATAAGAACACGTTAAGATAGCTGTTGCTAGCACAGTCATTTTTTAAACAGGCCATTTGTATAGATTAGAGTGAGCTGACACATCATTTAGCCCTCTTGAGATTTTATACTTTTAAAAATTCTGACTCAAGTTCTGAGTCAACAAAAAAAGTTAGTTGAGATAACATTATTATAATAAGTGAAACAAGAGCTCAAGCTCCTTTTGGCAACTATGACCAAAGGTAAAGGTAAAAGTATCAAGTCACCCAATATATTTCAATCAGCCAATGCAACATCTTGCAAAGCCTGAAATGACTTTGTTCATTTTCTTTATCAATCGATATTAAACAATAGCTTGTTACTAGACCTCACTTACTGCAAGCTGCAAAATAAAGACACTGTTTGGATTGTAAGTGATTCTCCTTCCTATTTTAAAGTGTACAGTACAAATAGTGTAATTACACTTAAATAACGGTGTAGTTGAGGCTAAATCCAGCAAACTTTCTTTGAGTTTTCTTTTTTTTTTCAGAACATTTCAACACCATTATAATCTGCCAAACATTTTAAAAGTAAAATAAAGATATACATAATCATGAGCAGTATGGCATTGAAGTAAGTTAAGTGATGCACTTTATACTCCTACTTCACTACTTTTCAGAGTGAAATAGTGTACGTTTTACTCCACTACATTTATTTGACACATAGTTACTAGTTACGTTTGATAACATCAAAATGTTCTTACAGTACATGAATTTGTTAGTAATTAAAACAGAATAATGTAATATTCTATAATATTATAACACTGTGAAAAGAGCCTACATAATGAGTACTTTTACTTTCGATACTTTAAGTGCATTTTGCTGACAATACTTGTGTACTTTTACTTAAGTAGCACTTTGAGTACAGGACTTTTACTTGTAATGTAGTATTTTTAGACAGTATAGTATTATAGTATTTCTACTTCTACTTAAGTAAAGGATCTCAGTACTTCTCCCCCACTGTCAAAAAAGTTACTTTCTCATCTTCTATGTTCACTATTTTTTTTAAAAGTCTTGTTTTTTAATTACACATCAAATAAAATCATTTGAATCCAAAAGAAGAAAAAATATATACTGTACATTTAAAAAAAACAGAAAAGTCATTGTCATTGTTCTCCTCGCCTTCATCTCACCATTCTGCTTATCTTTTACTCCGTCCTACCATCGGTCCGGCTCTCTTGACCCTATTTCCACGTCCGTCCATCCCTACTTTCTTTTTCCTGATCCTGGTCCTCCTTCTCTCTCATTATATTTTCCTTATTCTCACCCGAGGCTCTCTCTCCGTCTCTCTCTCTCTCTCTTTCTCTCTCTCACTCTCACTCCATTCTCCAATGACCTGGTTCTGTCTGCTTGACTGATCTGCTTTAAAGACACTATGGACTTACACGCAAATGCAGGCGCAGACATTACACTGGCTTTAAACCCACTGACAAACCATGAAAGAGTATGCACAAAGTAAAGGGTGTCTTCAGGTAATGTCTTAAATTGACAGAGGCGATCTATTATCTATTATCTGGAGAGCTGTATTACTGTACATTTTGTTTGTTCAGGTGATAAACTAGTTTTGTAAGAAGTGAACATTGGGGAGATATTAGATGTAGTTTTGCAATGTCATTTAGTTGTAGTATATATATATATATATATATATATATATATATATATTGCTTTTTATCGTTATCCCAATATCAACTTGCATAATAAACACATCGCTAAAGGCTGCGACATATCGGGAATGACACTTAGAGTTTTTTGAGTAAGTTGAAAGAGTATCAGTAGAAAAGTACACTATAAAATGTAACTGTTTTTTCGGTTTTTCAAATTCAACAAGCAATTTGATGTATTTTGGCAGAATACTGAAAGCAGCAGAAAGGCAGAACTGATCACACTTTAATATCTGTTTATTTATCGCAAGTAATATTATCGCAATATTCTACAACATTATCGCATATTTTCCTCAAATCGTGCAGCCCTACCATTTAGATAAGTACAGTATTTAATAAATGCTTCTTGGTGATTTTGGCAACTGGAAGAGTTATTCCAGTGTGGTAATCTACTTCTTATATAAACTACTGAGGGGTTTCTAGGTGACGTTTCTATTATACTGTTTATTTATTACGTAAAAGCATCTAAAAATATGAGTAGGTCTGGATGGAGAGATGATGATGTCATGGCAGGGCA
The DNA here is from genome assembly GCF_004354835.1 of Perca flavescens. NCBI lineage: Eukaryota > Metazoa > Chordata > Actinopteri > Perciformes > Percidae > Perca > Perca flavescens. The sequence goes on from NC_041339.1 coordinate 29,554,452, forward strand.
GTAACAGTAACTTTGTCATTTATCTCTGATCATCAAAGCTTCTGTACCAACATGTATGTTCAGATGGTGTTTCTTTTTCTCATTAAAACACTCTCTGTGTTTGTGTGCATGTGTAGGGAAACTCAGGTCTGGGGTTCAGTATCGCAGGGGGGACTGATAACCCTCACATTGGAGAAGACCCCTCTATCTTCATCACCAAGATTATACCTGGAGGGGCCGCCGCCCAAAATGGACGACTCAGGTACACACAACATTACCTCATTGTTGTTCTAACCTGAACCAAAACTTAAAGGTGCCCTGCCACACAAAAACACAAAAGCAAATTTTTATATATATGTTAGGTCCATATGTGTTTGTGTTATGTTGTGAATTTGAAAATGAACTGCTACCTCCTCTGTCAGCTCTAGCCACTGAAAAGAAATAAGCAGAGAAATCAGGCCAATTACAAAAGCTGGTCAGTCTGACATCATATTGCTTGAGCTCATTACTATTCATGAGCTCGCCCAGTTGCGCTGGGTAAAGGATGCTGATAGCCAGGCTCTCATTGGCTAGCTGTTAGCCAATCAGAGTCAAGCAGCTTAGCTCGTTGAATATTAATGACAACTGGCACAAATTCAACTGAGTCTTCCTGCAGGCTTTGTATACCACACTAGAATGGCTTGAAACAAGGTAACCAAGGCATGTTTTCCACAAAATGTTACAGAGTCCATGGTAGAACATCAGACATCACCACAAAGTAATGAAATACGTGTGGCAGGGCACTTTTAAGAATTTAAATGTTTAACCCACTGAGGTCTAAGGACATTTTCACATTTCTTCTTACATTTAACTTTTAAAGGTATTTGCATGTAAGTGACCCCTATGTGTTTCTTATCAAAATGTTCAGAACAAACTCAGCTTTCCTTATGGTGATGCCCAATTGTTTTTCTAGAGCAATGTGTAAAGAGATCATTTGGCGCTAGAAAGCTAAACACGTTGATGTTGGCTTTTTGAAAGTCCTCAAATCTCTTTTGAAAACAAACCATAACTTAATGTTGTTATTGTACAAAGTGTTGTACAAAGTGTCTGTAATTAAATTTTGTAATATCGCTTTTTGAGTAGGAGTTTTGTCAAACATTGTTTGGACGCGCCAGTGCGTCTTTTGTCCTCAGAAGGTTAATCTTGTTGGGACCAATTTTTTGTCACCAGATCCTCACAATATCACTGCATGAGCAGATTTAGTATTCACTCCTTATGCAGGTCAAACGACCTCCTTACTGTATGTGACTTTGCTGTGCAGGGTGAATGACTGTATAGTCCGGGTGAATGAGACAGACGTCAGGGACGTGACACACAGCGGGGCTGTGGAGGCGCTGAAGGAGGCAGGAGGTCTGGTCCGCCTGTGTATACGACGCAGGAGGAGCCTCACTGAGAGAATCCTGGATATCAAGCTGGTCAAAGGACCCAAAGGTGAGAAAATACTACAGAGATTGAACAGAGAATTGTGGCCGGTTATCTTAGTTGGAAGAGCGGGCGCACATGCGAAGAGGTTTATTCCTCGACGCAGAAGGTCCAGGGTTTGAGTCCTACCTGTGACGGTTTTCCTGCATGTCTTCCCCCCTCTCTCTCCCCTTTCATATCCCAGCTTTCCTATCCAATAAAGGCATAAATGCCCACCAAAAAAAAGAAAAAAAAGATAAACAGAGAACATACAGTAGAGTCTGTAAATATCAAAAACCTGCATTTGGCTTAATTCCAGCAAATTGGATTTGAAATAAAACAATACTCATGTTTTGAAGTATTGCATTAGAAAATATTGATGGAAATGGCAAAATTCGGAAAAAAAAGTTTTTGTGTATAAGTTGCAAAAAGGTTTTTATGCTTGCTTGAGGTGGATTTTACCTTGTTCAAAAAAGAGTTGATGCGCAAAATGTGAGATGGAAAACGCTTTGCCGAATAAGTTGTGATGTACCGAACATGTAACTCACGTGACTACAGTCCCAGTATCCATCGGATGGGGGAAGGATCAGGATATGGGTCCCATCCAGTGCTCTGTACACTTGTGGCGCAAGGTGCGTAGTGGAGTTGCAGTGCGCTATTGCCTGTGCCTCAGCCACGTTGGGTAAATTGACGAATTGTTTCAACAGCTTGAATGCTACCTCCCCCCATTTAGCCAAAGAACTTAGCTTCTAAACTCTTTGATTTAGCAAGCCGGTTTGCAATCTACAACCATGTGTAACATCAACTTGTGGCTTGATGGTGTTTTAAGCCCCCACCGTCGACTTCAAGACACCTAACCCTAACCCTTGCCTAACCCAAGCCCCCAGGAACATGTCTTAAAGCAACCATGGGCTTAGCGGTTAACGGTGGAATTGCACCCCTCTGGCCCAGAAAGACTTTTCCCATAGACTTTCCATGGTGAAAGAAAATTCTATATTTCACTTAAAGGGTCCTTGTTTAAAACGTCACATTTTTAACATATTTAACTTTCACTAGTAGCCGAATTCAGAGTTATTAAACTAGGCATGATGAATGAGACCCGCGAGACTGCGCCTGCCCATTTTTCCCTGCACTGCGCATGCTCATATGACTGTTCTCCCAAGGTCCTGTAGCTGTAATAATGGATATAGCTAATGGTTGTAATTCACCATGTTTTCTATTAATACTACCATGGTATTATCTTATGATACATCCAAGGGATGTATGGATGCTGTAAAGCCTGTAACGTGGATGAGAGATGAAGCCATGGATGTTATTAAGAGAACCTTAATAGCTAGCGCTAGCTACTAGCTAGCTAGTAGCACAGCATAATAATTACATCTCCTTGGTTGTCTAAATACATAACATAACATAACCCTAGTGCCTTCCATGCAGCGCTGCCTGGAAGACGACGTTGGGGGCTTAAAACACCAAACACCCAACTTGTGACGAAACTACGCTTTGCGTAGTCTAATTTATTCGCTCTTAACCAGTTGATGGAAATGCTTATAATTCACATTTTATTGTTTTCTTCTTTTTTGCGACATTTTCAAAGTTTGCTTAAAATTCACTTAACAATTAGATGGAAACATGATTAGTGACTTTGCGATAAAAGTGCTGACTTTCAGCTTTGATGTTGTTTTAGGATGTTAACATGCTTCTCCTCTCCTACAACTACCGGTAACTGCCTGCATGATTAAGCAACAGGAAAATAAAGACATCAACTGGTGCCCGAAAGTATGATGAGGCACAATTTTCTGATTTCTGCTGGGAAGTCAGCAGCAAAGATACAGTAATATGATTGAGCAGGTGAAAGAAAAGAATAATAGAGCAACTAAAGCTGCGAAATTTGAAATATGAGATGGTATGGTTAACCTAATTGGATTTGCTTCTTTTTTTTTTTTTTTTTTACTACCCTATAAATTGTACTGGTATAAGGGCCCCGGGGTAAGAAAATGCAGCACTTCAGCAAATCAAAATATCAAACATTAGAAAACATCCTCAGGAAACCAAGAAGTTACATATAAAACTATGACCTGTTGATGTTTGCTCTCAGGTTTAGGATTCAGTATAGCAGGTGGAGTTGGAAACCAACATGTCCCGGGCGACAACAGTATCTACGTGACTAAGGTCATCGAGGGAGGGGCTGCACACAAAGATGGACGGCTACAGATAGGGGACAAACTTGTGGCTGTAAGAAACACCTTTTTATACCCTTTGTTACCTTATGTATCTTCTGCACTTATTATCATGCAAATGTTATAGAGTCTAGTATGTAGACATCTGTCATCAGACATTGACACAATTTCCTTTTTTTTTAATCTGAGAAAGATCACAAATGAAATGAAATGCAATACAGAAGAGGTTTGCAAGAACAACTTTTAGATTAGAATATTATTTCAGGTAAATTAGCCCCATATTAGCACCAAATACTACATGGCATGCTATGAATTGCTTTTATTGAATTGACATGTCAGAAATGTAATTATTCCACAGAAATGTTACCAACTGTGGGATGACTCCTGCTTGTTCATACTTTAAATTGAGAACTGTGCAAAAACATTGCCCCTCATTATTAGATCTTTACATATTACCTACTGGGTATGTCCTATTCAAAGACTACGTTAGGTGTAATAGAGAAGGACAGTGGACAAGAGTATGATTGTATCAGATTGTTACTCTTCTTCCTGCATCCGAGCCTGTTAAAGGTGATTTGACACAGCAGCAGACCTTTTCGCATAAAAAATAAATACAACATAATTAAAGCTTCTTCTCCATTGAGTTATATTTAAGCAATATATTTTAGGATGCATATTCAGTTTATGGATGCAGTCACAAAACTGCATGATAGCATCCACACTGTATGTTTATGCTGCAGTCTGGTATGGACATAATGGTGTTTACATGTTGTCTATGTGTCTATACACATGTGCCTGTACATGGTAATACAGCATGTGTCTTCATGTGTCTCCAGGTGAACGCCGCCTGTTTGGAGGAGGTGACTCATGAGGACGCAGTGGCTGCCCTGAAGTCCACTTCTGACGTTGTTTACCTCCGCGTGGCCAAACACGCCTCCCTTTTTATCAATGACAACTTCCCTCCACCCGACGTCACTAATTGTAAGTATACACACACCTCTAAGTACAAGACTTGCCCATATTATAACAATGGTTAATTTCCTAACATGGGTTCGAGGGATCCAGCATCTTCCAGACTGTGTAAACTTATCCACAACATCAGACACAACTTGCAGTGAACTGGTGCACTGGTGAATGTAGCACACAGCATTGCAGCCAAGAGGCTGAAGCATTTTTATGGCCAGATGGTGTTGAACTATAAAGAACAGCAAGGAGCAAAGCTGTTGGTGGTTATTTTTGCTATGGGTGGGTTTATAAGAAAGCACACATCTATTATTAGGATTAGGATTTTATGCAGAGACTCTTACTACCACAACAGCACAGTAAGCTTGAATTCCCAGACCCCCCTCATTACAAGCAATCAATTAAGGCAACATGTATGTGTGTGTGTCTCATGAGTTGTACTATGCTAGAGGTGCTAGAGAAAAAAGTAAGACTAGGAAAGGGAAAGTTGTGTAAGTGTTATTTTTTTCGTTTTTTTCTTTGCTTTCAAATGACTGCGCTGTTGTTGGTGCTGATGGTAAAGACCCCAATGTGGATAAGGAGCAGCTCAGTCAGGTGTTCAATCAGATGTATTATACATCAGAAATCTCACGCCAAACTGTAAAAAAAGGTGTAGACTTGGGCTTTTCAACATTTCCCTAACTCTGAAGTCATCATTATAAACACATATATTACTCTCAGTGAAGTGGTTAATATACTTTGCCCTAATTTTTTTTTTAGCTGTTGTGTTGGTTGTCATGTTATAGAGCATATAAGTAGTACATCAACAGTTTTGAAGATACAGTATGAGCTGTGATTGATTGAAACCCTATATTTAATCAGATGAGGATGTTTCATAATGAAAGTACATGAAAGTACACACTTTTAAGAAGACATTAATGAAATTATGTTTCATGTATGACAGTATGGTAAAATAGGAATTGTGTGTGTTCCTCCAGCGTACTCCCCACATCAAGACAACCATATAAGCCCCTACATGAGCGGCAGCCAGTCTGTAAGCCCCGCCCCATTGACCACGCCCAGATACTCCCCATTGCCCAGGGCCATGACCGGAGACGATGACATCAACAGGTGAGACCTCACACAAAAACACCTGCACATTTATGGGACAGTACAAACCAAAGATGTTTCTCTGATTGTTACTAGAGACTTTTTCTGTAGAATCCGACCCCTGAACAGTGAGTTCAATAAAATATATAAATATTCCTTGTTTCATTATTTTTTTATTCCATTGAGGGTTTTCTAAAGATAACCAAATATGTAAGGTTAATACATATATACATAGGGACTTAAAGTGTATAAAAACTTTGCATATCTACATATTTATAATGTTTCTATAAGACGTACTGTAATATGTTACATTAGAAAATGTCTCAGGTTTGAATATTACACTCAATATGAATATCAATTACTTTTTATTTCAAAAAGATGGCGGAACAAGCAGACATAAAATAAATATATGACATGTAGTATGTTTTTGAAAATGTTATATTAATTGGGTTAATATGGGCTTACAGTAAGAAGTTAGCATTATCCCCTATTGAAATTTGTTAGATTCCCCAATGGTTAATATTTGGATAAATTTTAACTACTGGACTTTCAACTCTAATAGAGATGTACATGCAGTAACAGAAGCTATGTATATGTAATGAAGTTAGGTCATTATCACATAATTACTTTAAAAAATGTCATGCATGTCTAAACTTCTTATTGCAAAGTGTGTCAGCCAAAAATAATTCCAAATGCATCACTATTGATGTATTTCTATAACATTTTGCAGCTATATTAATTATTATTAAATATATCAACTATCTAAAGAAATGTAAATCAAGCTGTTTAGAGGATTTTTGTGTTCTTCTTTCGTGTTCTTGATTCCCCCATGTCCCCCTCTGAGGTCCTAAGTGGCCTCAAAGAGGTCCACGACACCAGATTGGGTACTCCTCAGCGCTGTGGAAATAGGTCTGGCAATTCGAGACCACAGATTGGGAAACATAGTCCCTAGAGAGCCCAAAATACACTGAATAACCTCTGTCCCCGCCTGCTTGCTCTGCTGCTCCTGCTGCTGTGGCGTGTGTGTGTGTGTGTGTGTGTGTGTGTGTGTGTGTGTGTGTGTGTGTGTGTGTTTGTGTGTTTGTGTGTGTGGCAGGAAAAGGCAGATGGCAATGCGAATTTGGTCTGGCAACTCAGGTCACATTTGTACACACATGCAGATACATTCTCAGTGCTGCTCTACTGTCTTTAATCCATTTTAATGGATGGATTACAGCCTGTCACAGCCCTCGTCACTCAACTAGCATCACCGTGGTTACCAGAATATGACTCATTTTAGTCATAACCATCAGGGCCAATCAGCGTGCCTTAATAGTAATAAATCTGATAAGCCACAGACCGACTTCAGAATGTTCATTTTGATGTCTGCCCTTCTTTTCCTCTGTGTTTGTAGCTCTCCTTTATTCTCTCTTTCATCTCTTACTCTCTCTTCGCTCTATAATTAGTTTCTCATGCAAATATTGATGCAATATTTGAGGGTTTAAAAGGTGTCCACTGAGTGTGCACAAATTTAAGAGCATTTTGTTATCTAAGCAGGAGATATCAGGTGAAAGATGTGATCATTTATTAATTTGTGCTGTAGAACGAGGGATGCACCGATTCAACCTTTTCCCTCATGATACCGATGCCAGTACCTTAACTCAGGGTATCTGTCGAAACCAATTACCAGTGCTCTCATTTTCCCAAATGTATTATCTGTATCCTCTACCACACTGCATGGAAGTTATTGGGACCATTTCTATGAAAGGTAACATGAGGCCAGGATTGCTGTGGCATGAAAAAGGGAGTCGCCAGCCCACCCTAATGAATGTAACTAATAGTTGAAACATAATTGTTATGACATTGACAAAAAACTGTGTTTAATGTGGGTCTGTCAGGTCTGGATAGTGATCCAGTGGTTTTACGATCTGTGCATCCCTGGTTAGAACCATTTCAGTCAGAGAGGCTAAAGAGTGGTCAAACCCGAATTTCACATACTGTATGTACAGTGGATGGATTATTTATTAGATTATTTATAAATAGTCTGATTTTGGATCCTCGAATTGCTTCTGCACTTACATAATTGTTTTCATCCAATATTTTAAGTGAGGATGACATGATGTTCCAGTGGTTTCTTCACAATAACATGGACATGATTTCAGTTCTATATTAAATATGTATTAGCATGTTTTGCCTTGTGTTGACTTGTATTTTCTGCATTTGCTCTTGTTTACTCCCACTGTTGAAAGACATTCAAGTTATGCTGATTTACTAAATAAGTAAACCACTTATCGGTAAAACCCAGTTCAGAAGTGTAAGACAGAGTAACAAACTGTTGTGTTCCAACAAAACAGAGACAGTGCAATACTGACATCTGCTGGTCATCGGGGTGAATGATCCTCATTTTTAAATACCCTTTGCTCCCACTGAGACCGACCATTTATCCCTACACAACAGGATTGTATCACAGATATTATACATGCAGAAACCATTAGAATGTATACACTACAGTAACTGTTAAATACCGTTTTCATTTGTAGTTACATTGTGTAAAATACTAAATTATATAATTCCTCATCCTGTCTTGCTCTTATCATACACTTGTCACTGGTTCTTAGACTGTGGTTAGACAGGTGTCACAACTAAACATTAGCTAAACTTTGAGTAGCAAAAGTCGTAACTGATTGATTAAATGTCATCTTACACTAAGATGCCTACAAAACGGATAAAAAGAAACTGTAATTATGAACTAATTTGTGCTACAACGTTGGATACCATCATCTTTTACCCTAACGCAGTGTGTTTGTTTAATTTATGTTTCTTCCAGGGAACCCAGGCGGCTTGTGCTCCAGCGGGGGTCCACAGGCCTTGGTTTTAACATTGTTGGAGGGGAGGATGGAGAGGGAATCTTCATCTCCTTTATTCTCGCTGGAGGTCCAGCTGATCTCTGTGGGGAGCTACAAAAGGGAGACCGCATCCTGTCGGTATGAGCTAAAACCTACCACAAACAATACACACAAATATATAAGACAAGCACTGTTACCATAATTATTATTAATAACTCAAAGTGCCACCATTATTGCTGTGTAGGTTCTATAGGGTTATCAAGGGAGTCATCCTGTCTGTTTATTTTTCTCTCGAAACTCTGTTTTCTCTGTATCATTGATGTGGTGTCACAACTCTCAGAGTCACTGGGAACATTCCGCTGAAGCTGAATATTTTGAATTTGTTCTGATGCATGTTTGCATTCATTCAGTTTCTACAGCAATCTGAATTTAAAGAGACATTTCACGTAACTGATATCGTTTTCTCTGCACATTACCAGTCACCACTGTTGGCTGATGGGGGATGTGTGTGTGTTAACGCTGTGTTTTGTGTTCCACTAAAGTAAAAATATTGCTTAAATTATCTTCAGACAGGATTCAAACAGGATTTAGTCCTCAGTCTGCAGAGGCACTCATAATCACTGCACAATGACCGTCACTGTGTTATGATAAAAGCACTGACATGGAATGATTTTATGCATTAAATAAGCCTTCACAAAGTGCACACATATTACCCATTTAAACATACACATGACTTATCATCTGTGTTATTGACCCACCAAGATGTACAGTGTTCTTAATGGTGTGCTCATCTCGCTATACATTTATTACTATTGATCCAAGGTATGGGCTCTAATGTGTGTGTGTGTGTGTGTGTGTGTGTGTGTGTGTGTGTGTGTGTGTGTGTGTGTGTGTGTGTGTGTGTGTGCGTGTGTGCGCGTGTGTGTATAGGTGAACGGTGTGGACTTGTCCAGTGCAACACATGAGCAGGCAGCAGCAGCTCTGAAGAACGCAGGACAGACTGTTACCATAGTAGCGCAGTACAGACCTGAGGGTGAGTACTCAGATAAACCCAGTACATTGGCATCCATCTCATGTACAGATTCACATATAAACAATTATTAATATAATCTGGTTCTTCTTCTTCTTCTTCTTCTTCTTCTGCTTCTTCTTCTTCTTCTTCCTCTTCCTCTTCTTCTTCTTCTTCTTCTTCTGTAATCAGTGTATTGCTGCCACATACAGTTACTGCAGGAATGCCCAAAAGTTAATAAAAGGTGTTTTATGTTTAAAAGACAAAATCAAAATTCATTGTTTGTGGGTGTAGAAAATAATTAATAAAGCCAACATAAATGGCATTTTAGATTTGAAGCAGCTATCAGATAAAGAAGATATGAAAAGGATATCATACACAAGGTATTATACACAAGGTATCATATTGTGTTTTATTAGTTAGTTATGTTATGTTATGGTTTGCTTTTCAGTAATAGTAATAGCTGCTGAATAGTAATTAAAGGGAACATTTTCTCATGCTTTTATATGCTGAAGTTTCGGAAATTCACACACACACACACACACACACACACACACACACACACACACACACACACACACACACACTGAGAGACAGAGTGAGGTGTAGTTTCTCTACTGGGAGTGACTGGGAAGGCTGTAACCCAGGAAACCAGGTTATAACTGCTGATTGGCTCAGCTAATGGGATACTGTCATGGTCGGGGGCCTGAGTGTAACACAGAGACAAATGCACACACAGTTACACAACATCAGGTCCACTGGTCCCCTTCTGGTATCATCCATGCATTATTCAGTCAGAGAGCTGTTTTTAAAGGCAAGACCAGAGTATAAGACACAGGATTGCAGGTTCTTAAAAACACCTAAGGGGAAATGTATTTTTTTAACTCATAAAATGAATTTAGTTCTCAGCCCTATAAAATTATTTAATTCACCTACATATGTTTAATAATTAGATGTTATGTTAACTTATTAATTGTGTTCATTTTAATTATGGGTAGCATAGTCTATCACATTTTGAACATCCTGCACATTTCCTGCATACAGTACAGTATACTGTATGGATTCTTTATCTTGAGATGCCTGTTGTTGATGAGTAACAAGTTTAAAGGTTAATCCAAAACAATGGCTTGATTCAAAAGTGGACCCACTAGTAGCCGGGTTTTATCAGTCAGGTCAGGACAAGGCTCTGTGCTAAAGAATAATGAGAGGAGAAGAGGGAAGTCAGTCAATTGGCAGAAGTGTATGTATAAAGGCCTCAGACACTTATGAAACAGTTTGTTTAGGTTTTATAAGGTTTGGTAATTTAATGACCATGAGAGGGAAGAGTTTGAAGAGCATGAAAAAGACAGCAGGTATTCTATGGTAAATAAATTGAGTCAACAGTTTGAATCTGGAGCAATGGGCGGAGGCAACTGAAAAAATGTGAGTAAGAGAATTTAAGGAGAGAAGTGTCAGCACCATTATTTTACTGGGGAGAGCTAGAACATTTGAGAGAAAGCAGTGTATCGAAGGCAGAAAATCACCTAAGCACAATGCAGAGTAATTAGGGTTAAGGTAAATGCATGGAGGATGGTATTCCCAGCCCAGATATGGATGCAAATGGATGTGCAACTCCCAGAAGGGGGCAAGAGTCACTAAGATGTGGAAGGCACTGTCAGGACATAATGAAGTTCTCCAGCAGCTAGCGTATGCAAATGTATTCAAATCTCATGGAAACAGCATAAAGAAGGGATATAATCCATACATCATGCTGAAACAGATGTATGTAATTCCAAAAGGTCGTACAAGCATGATATATGGATTATGCATTCTAGTTTCAAAAGACGAATGTTTAAATAAAGATCCTCAATGAAGTTTATTTTCTCTATGTCATGATGTAGGTTAAATTGATATTGCAATAAGAAGGAAATACCAGGCACTAAAGGTGCTTAGATCAAACAAGCAAGGAAATCCCTCATGTAAGCAGTTAAACAAGCAATTAAACAGTAGTTCCCTTGATTTTCAATTCTAATCTGTGAGTTTTGAGAATAATAATAAAAAAAAAATTCTGCTTCATTAAATAGCTGCAACCTGTTCATGAAAGCTCTTGCTCTAGCTATAGCTCTGCTTAAATTCACTGGTGTTGTCTCTCGAGCGGGGATTCTCAAACCTAAGCAGTCTGTAGAGAGCACTGTACTTATGAATGTTGGGTGCAAACAGCTGGATTATGGTCATATGTTGTTTGCCTGGTGATTGGTTGTACCTGGTTACTGCTTGGGTAGAAATACCAGCAAGAATTTTCAGGGATTTTGTTGGTGTCCGAGTTAAATAGGATCAGCACCATGGACAGCACCCTAAGACTTTAAGGAATACTTCCACAGACATCTTTGAGTATCCCAAATTTACCGCATGGAGGCTTCAAAGGTGTCCAAATGAAATCACATTTAGCCATCCCTTTTTCCAGTCAGCATGTTTTATAAATGTGCTTTTAATTTATTATTAAAAAGTAGAAAGGTTTTTTTTCATTTCGGCTGGCATGAGGGGAGTGTCTGTGTTTGATTGACAGTAGCTAGTAGGCTGACCTCTGCCAGAAAAACAAGCGACCATGTAAATAAACTTGCGCTGTATGTCATGGGTCGACAGCATGTTGTTAGTGATTTTGAAGAGTAAGAACCACCCCGACATGTTGTTAAATGTGCTGAAGCTGAGCAGCTAATTGGCTTTATTGCCTGCAAACTGAGGTTAGCAGTGTACTTGTTTTGATGCTCATTTAACAAAGTGCAGGAGAAGACCTGTGTTCATGTTTGTAAGTTAGAAAGCAGGAGACTTAAGCAGGAAAGCTAATCTGCCTCACGATAGAATGCTAACATTACTTTATGCAAAGATTTGATTGGCTGTAGAGTAGACAAAGAAAAAATATTAAAGAAGACAATGTAAGTGTAACCCTACCCCTAATGATCCACTCCTGAAGTGTAATTCATTTCTCTGCTATTATGTTTAGTATGATCCAAAAGGTTCAGTCACAAGCAGAGATGTTCACAAGTCACTGGCCATCTGATCTGTCCCTAACACTGTATTGTTAATTAATTATGAATTCAAAGCATGTGCTGAGGCTACCATCCATACAGTTCAGTATCAAAATCGGTTGTAGGATAACTTTATGGGGTATATGTAACACATCCCTCTAGTCCTTGGACCTGGTGAAATATTAACCTAAGTCTGTCACATCATATGGATACAACTATAAAGATACAATTTGCATGTTCCCAGCATTGGCACAACACTTGTGACGTGACGATATATGCTAAATGTAACGTCTCTTTCACTCCAAAAAATGTCTAATGTCGAAGTGGAAATCAAGAGAATAGTGGCAGCGCCACACCAGTTACGGAACAACATGCATCTCAGTGTCAGTCCAAATTACACACAATAAGCAGTCAATGATGTAATGCCGTTTATTTTCTAAGTGTTAGTAGGCTCAGTGAAACTGAGTCCAGCGCGAGGGAGACCTGACTCAGAGGAGGAGAGATTAGTGAGGCCAGCGTCTCCACGGCAGGTGACAGTGCACACGGATCAGCTGCGCCTCGCATGGATGAAATAGCAAATAGGACTACAGTAACACAAATATGTGCAGAATTAAGACCCAGTGTTTGGTGGACTGGGGTACACCTTGTTCACTTAATAGTCTACAAATCATCCACGGGATCAATTACGCATCACATGAGTTTGCCCCCCCGACACAGTGTTTGTCCCTGGGGAGATGGATCCGTGCGTCCCGCCTCCTGTGCGCCATGGATGTCTGAGCCTCAGCAACTACTAACTATAAAGATACAATGTGCCTGTTCCCAGCACACAACACTTTGCAATGGTTAGCTTGTTACCTGTGACGAGATATGCTAAATGTAACGTCTCTTTCTCAAGTGACTGACCTATCTGGGTGCGTTTTGAGATGCCTGATGAAGTTCGACGTTGTTGATCAGACATCATTTATCTTGGTGCCACACATTTTGCATGTAACTGTTTGCTTACTGCCACTGTTTACCAAGTTATTGAAAGCAAAACTAATGACAAAAGGCACAACTCCGGGAGGACATGGTGTCGCCATTGTCAATGTATCGGGTCACAAGTAACATATTAAATAAGTATTGGTGAAGCAATGATTGTTTTGAACATACTAAACTTATGGATCAAAAGGAGAAAAGCTACTGAAATAGATTTAAAATATTTGGCACTTTATTTCCACAAATCCGAATCACCATTGGAAGCCTCTGCAAAGGAGCAAGCTTTTCAAAGATTTATTTTCACTTATGCCAAGAATTGTACATTGATTATTCAAAAGTGTGAAAATGGTTTGATGTTCTGTTGGTTTGGCTTAGCTTGGCCCAGCTCTGTTTCTGATTGGTGCTATATTGGGAATCTTACAGTACACAGTAGGTGTCGGAGGTGGTCCAGCTGGCCGGCTGCACTGCAGCCTGGTTTTAAAGTTCAAGGTTTTTCCTGCTCAACAGTAAAGAACCTAGATGTACTATGACATTTAATGATGTTAAGCTTAACTGCTGGCCTTCAAAAAGGATAGGTTAGTCTAAGATTTTTTGGTTGTGTGTGTGTGTGTGTGTGTGTGTCTGTCTGTGTCGTGACTCTCATTAGTCACTGTTGAATGAACTCTATATCAAACCTTCTGTCCACGCTGGGCTTTGGTCAGCACTATGGGTGGGTGTATGTGCTTGTGTGTGTGTGTGTGTGTGTGTGTGTGTGTGTGTGTGTGTGTGTGTGTGTGTGTGTGTGTGTGTGTGTGTGTGTGTGTGTATGTATGTATGTGAGTGTGTGTGTGTCAATCTGAGGTCCATGTTTGTCCCGTTCCCGTGGCGATAGCATGTGGTGACCAGCAGTGCTCCCTCTGTTTCACACACACACTTCCTGCCAATGAGAGAGGAACTCATAATGACCTCCACCAGGAGAGGAAAAGTGTCTCTCTCGCCATGTGTGCAGGTCTCCTCCTGTTATTTATATTAAATATGGAACCTGGTGTACCCAAACACAACACAGCTCGGCACAGTACTGAACTGCTCTGTGTGTGTGTGTGTGTGTGTGTGTGTGTGTGTGTGTGTGTGTGTGTGTGTGGGTGGGTGGGTGAGCGAGCGTGCATGTGTGCATGCGTGCTTGGGCAGAGACAGTTGATTTTAGCTGACGCAGCAGATATAGATCTGTGTTTATTTGAAGTACAGCAGATAAAGAGTGTTTGTCATGCTGCATTGGTCCTGCCGACAATTTTATATATCAGTCCTGTGGCTCCAAAATGTGTATGTACCCAAATTCATATGAATATGAATAAACTTCACTTAAAATGCATTTTGATGAATTAGGAGCAATTTATGAGCACATTAGATTAACAGATTTAATTTTCTTATAAATTAATCATTAGCCAATTAATGAAAAACAGACTTATTTTCTTTTATATTATCTATAGTATTTGAGCCTGTGATTCCAGTGCACTCAGTGTTTGTAATGTACTTACAGAGGCTTTAAAATGTGAGCAGCATTTGGGTAAGGAGATGTGAGTGGAGAAAATGAATCCTATTCTCAAACTGTAGTGAGTCATTGTCCAAATTTCCCCTCACCAAAATGATCCAGTTTATGAAAATCTGTCCTCATTTTTGCAGCCACCTCACTTACAAGTAGTGTTACGTCAGGAAAGATAACGACATGCATGATAAAGTTTTGCACACTAGCTCTGAACCCAAAATGTGGAGATCACAGTGTTTTGTAACTTTAACGTTACCCTTTATCAACATGTTTTGTTTATTTAATACTTATCAAACAAGGAGCACAAAGTTATATACAAAGGAAGGTTGTAAAACACATGACAGGACAAGGAACCTTTCAAACATTAGCACGAAAGAGTCCTTCACTGATTTAATCAAAATTAATGTAGTAGAACCAGAGATTTTGTCATTATGTGCCACGCATTCTTCTTCCTTGTCAAATCCTGGTGCCTTTATTAGCCACAATGCAACCCAAACACTGACACTTCAGCCAAAGGACTTGGAAGTGTTATGCTACTGGTGGCTAATGTAGCCCTGAGCAGCTAGCCTTAGGCAGAGATGGAGCGGGCTACAGAGGTCTGGTAAGCTCACCTATTTCTTGCTCCACACCTCCAGACTCAAGTGAGCCAATTTATCAGATTTAGCTCAGCTCCCCCTGGATTCACAAAAGGCATATGTTTTTAACATATGTAGTAATGTTAGTAACGTTACTCCCCAATACCTGTAAACAACCTTTGATATGTAAAATAGGTGGAGTCGCTCTTTTAAAAGAGAGGTATAATTACAGGATAACAGCACAATGAATATCCTTTCATTTCCCACATCTTCGAGCCAGATGCTTTAACGACATAATCATTAGGTGACCTGACAGAGCTAAAATGCACAGTAGGTAACAGTGAAATGTCAGTTTCACACGAATATCTAGCTATCTAAAGTTAGCTAACATTAGCCATCATAAGCTAACATTACTGGTTGTACCAGAACTAGTGAAGCTGTAGCAGCGAAACCTCTGAGTGTATTGAATTGAGCACAGATGTGTTTTTTGCTAATGAACTAAAATGTTCATTTGTAAAAGAAACATTGTGTTGTTCCTCTTTCAAAAGTTGCATTGTCACTTTAAAACAAAAAAGGTTTTTTTACGACATAAAAACATGTACAGTATAACTAAAGAAAATCAGACATACAGTATAGAAGAATAAAGTATCAAAAGGATATGTTAATAACAAATTATTAAAAACACTATCAATGTATCACCAATAACAGCGAATCCTAAACAAATTCCACTCAAGCCTGCCTTGTAGCTTAGCTAAGAGTTGCAACTTCAATTCCCAAGTACCCAATACTATGGAACCCCTAAGGGGACATAAGCAAAAAAAAATCAATAGTTTAGTTTCATGTGCTCACGCGAAACTTTCATGTGCGCACATGAAACTTTTGTGTGAGCACATAAAACTTTTTCGTGTGAGCACGCAAAAGTTTTGTGTGAGCACATGAAAGCCATATATTGATGTAGCCTGGGCCATACTGGAGACACTGACAGCTAGAGAAATGAGTACAGTACAAATCCAACAAACAAGGCTAACCTTAGTAGCTAGCGCTAGCTAGTATCTAGCTAGGACATAATGATTACATCTCCTTGGTTGTCTAAATACATCCATTGTTTATTTTGATAAGCATTACTAGCATTACCAATGACTGCAGGCTAACCTTAGTAGCTGGCGCTAGTTTGTGTTGTCGTATCAACCGGTAACTATAGTTCGTTCTCTTAATACATCCATGGTATACGTGGCGAACTCATGAACTTGCCATTTCATTGTCTAAAATACACATACATACACTAATGTTAAACATTGTGTTTTTGTTGTTCCTGATCGTTTACAAGCTTATCTAAATAAACAATGGATGTATTGTAATCATTATGTCGTGCTACTACCTAGCTACTAGCTAGCGCTAGCTACTAAGGTTAGCCTGCAGTCGTTGACATCAACAGTCAACGACAATGTTCATTATAGCACTTTACTTTGGCATGTATTAATTAGTAATGGTTATCAAAATAAACAATGGATGTATTTAGACAACCAAGGAGATGTAACCATTATGTCGTGCTACTAGCTAGCTACTAGCTAGCGCTAGCTACTAAGGTTAGCCTGCACTCATTGACATCAACAGTCAACGACAATGTTCATTCTGCACATGAAGGTTTTGTGTGAGCACATGAAAGTTTTGCGTGAGCACATGAAACTAAAATTTTTGATTTTTTTTTTTGCTCATGTCCCCTTAGGGGCTCCATACAATATGATCAGAAATTAAATTTGGATGTTAAAAAACCAATACCAGCCAATAAAAGTCAATACTGCGACATTTTGGTTTACATTATCTCCTCCCGTGCCATAAGTTTCCTAATGTGGGATTCGTAATGCCTGCAAGTTGACAGCAGTATTAGTCACCAGGATTACACACAACTGTCACAGACACACTGTCACACATACTGTACGTACACATGACACACACAGAGGCGGTGTCTGTCAGCAGTAATACTGAGGTGATGCAGAGGATTATCTTCACTTCTGTTAGCCTGCTTATTACACTTTGTGTGTATGTGTGTGTGTGTGTGTGTGTGTGTGTGTTTGTTTGTGTGTGTGTTGTGCACTAGTTGTTAAGTAGAAGATTAACAGAAACTTCTATCTCTGAGCTTTCAGACACAAGGTTGTGGGAATATTATCTGCTGAATTACATACAGTAGAACATGCAGTAGGCTGCTTTCTTTTCTTTTCCTACGTCACTTTATGTATTGCTCTGTTCTTTCTTTTGTGCTCAGTTTCCTTCCTCTCCTTCATCCCTTTCCTTCCTTTCCACCTGTCAGCGCCTCCTCCCTATAGTGTTACTGGTGTCTGTGGTAATGGTCTGACTCACCACCCACACAGTATGATTTGGGGGATTGGAGGCGTCCTTGTAACAGGAAGGTGACAGATTTGCAACGTTAAGCCGCTTCACTGTCATGCTAAGGCATTTATTAGCTGTTTTATTTTTTTTATTTAAACTTGAATTCAGGACATTTCTCTCTTTTTATTTTCCCTTTTCCGGTCACTTTTTCTCTCCTTTCATCTCCTCTGCAATCTGATTCCATAACCAATACCAATATAGATTACTATACTGTATCATATCAATTATAGATGAGCCTCCTCCCGCAATGCTATTTTTAGAGCCTCATCGATTCTGGTACACGTTAACTACCAAGTGGAGGATCTTTTTTATTCAACAGATCAGACATAAAGAGTATATGTGTAAAAAGCGCAAGTGGGACATCTTACAAGGGGATTTTGATGACTTGTATGCTTCTTTTAATACGTCTAGTCTCTTGTACTCTGATATGTACATCCACTAAATGATTAAAAACTATGTAGCGCACATAATGTGTTGGAAATGAAGATAATGAAACTGTATTACCCCTTTGGAGGAATTAGATTTTTGCAGCAGCAACAGTAAAAGTATTCACGCAGGAAAAATGAAGAAATAAAACGAAAGAATAGAGTTAAATTTAAAGGTGCACTGTGGCGTTTTCTTGTAAAGTTAGTGATACTCAACAAAAACACATTGTGTGTATCCATGAGGCCTGGCAAATGTTTCCTTGTTCATAAAACATCTGCAAACCCGATGCTTTGAATATTTTGAAATTGTTTCCAAATGTGTTCGCCAGCTTACATTCTTCTTCTTCCCTACCTTTACTGACACATGGCTACATACCTTCTCTGCACATTACCGCCTCCAACTGTCCATCAGTGGAATTGCGTGAAATCAGCTGCAGGTATCATGTGCATGATACATACCAGATGGGGGCAACTTTTAAATGTAACAAAACAAAAAAATATTAAAGCAGCAATGACATGAAATAGAACATAAAAGCCATTCTCCTTCCTGCAGAGAAGTAAAGAATGGGCAAGAGTATGGGTTATCTACAGTCCATACATGTTTCTACAAATATAGCTCTGATTCAATATTAGAAAGGGTGATCCAAAAGCAAAATATTGGTGCAATGCACACAACCCTAAAGATGAGATAGCGCTGAAGCTGCACAATGCAGAAAAGGTCTCTGCCAGCTGCTGAATGGAGGAACAATGCTACTCTAGGGAGAGGAGAGGAGAGGAGAGGAGAGGAGAGGAGAGGAGGAGAGGAGAGGAGAGGAGAGGAGAGGAGAGGAGAAGTTAATGAAGGAAAGAGGGAATATAAGCCTCAGAGCCATTAGTCTCTGTCATCACCCTTCCCCCACCTTTTACTCTCTGTATCCTCTTCTCCTCCTCCCCTCTTCTCCCTTTTCTGTGTCTCTCTTCTTGTCTTGTCTGTCTCTCTCTCTCTTTCTCTCTCCATCTCTCTCTTGCTCCTTAATCTGATAATGCTTCATTGAGGTGATGTGTGTTGACAGGGAACAGTTAGATGCTGATCACGTGAAACTTCATGTGTGGTCATTTAGATGTGTGATCCTGTATCACTCCCGGGGAGTTTGATGTCCAGAGAAAGAGGCAGAGATAGAAATGTGTCTTTGTTTGATGGAACTATGGAAGCCTATAGCATAAGCTGCAGACTTTGACTTGAGAAAAAAGTTTTTTAAAAAAAGGGAGAAAATGAGTCTTAAAATAGAGACAGAAAAGTGGAGACAGAGAGAGGATGAGTGACAGATGGAGACAGACAGACATAAATCATGCAGAGCAGAAAGAGTTTAAATACTTAAATGAAATGAAAATTGCAGTTTACATATAAAATGATTGGAAAATCCATTTAAGGAATTTGAATTGAGGTTTTAATTAAGCATCCCAAAAATAAATATTTGAAATGCTTGGTCAAGCTTTAGCCTGTGTGTGTGGCATGCAGACTGATTCCCTGGGCTAAAGTAGGGCAGGAGAGCCTGGCATCGACTCAGCTTCCTGCATGAGTGACCTGAGGAAACTGTGTGTGTGTGTGTGTGTGTGTGTGTGTGTGTCTGTTGGTGAGTGTGTGTGCGCGTGCATGTGTGTGTCTCCGCCCTACAGCAAGCTGTTGTCAAAGAGGGGGAGGAGCAAAAGAACGCACCAGCGAACGAGAGACAGAGAAAGAGAGGAGTGTAGTGGAGAGAAAGAGTTAGCATCTGTTGTTTCTGTGGCAGCTGAGCAACACTGGACTGATTTTACACATACACACACACACACATACACACACATTATCCTCTCTGTGCCACACTGCATACCTACACACACTTCTTTTCACACACACATTCACATCTTTCTGCTCTGGCTCGCTCACATGCTGGATCCAATGTGGAGCTGGCATTAGATCTTCTCCATCATCTCTCTCTCTCTCTCTCTCTCTGTTCACACACACACACACACACACACACACACACACACATCTCTGTTTCACACACACACACGCACATTTTTTTCCTCTCATTCACATACCGGGACTCTAAGCAGCAAAACCCCACTCTCATATGCTCAAACAGTTATCCGAAAGCCACCGTACCGGCATCACATCGTGCGGACGTTGTTGAGCCTGCCTGTCTACCAGCAGCATGTGAGTACAGCTGTGCGGGAGTTTGGGAGAGACAGACCTGAACTGATTTACTTGATAACATCCTGCCTATTGTAACACCATGGCATGGATAACAGTTTAACCCTTAACAATGCCTTTGGTGCAGGAAGTGTTTTGGGGAATTATGCTAAAGGTAATATTGGACTGAAGAAGACCGATGATCTGGTGACACGGTTATCCCTGTGATCAGTGATGCAGCATTAACAAGTTGGCTGCTACGCTGTCTGTGGTCTAATGACTCCCACAGTGTAACAAATGATTAGTGATGTGGAAACATCTGTGGTTTAATATCAACAGCTTTTTTGTTCTCTTGCTGTGGTACTTTTGCTGTATCGCTGGATTTGTTTTTGGGAGACTTAGAAAAGGTGATCGCGACTGCAGCTCTGACTTCTCAGCACTAGCACACTAGCTGTGGTCTTAAAGCCGAAGATGATCTCCTACTCTTCAGGACTCAATAACACTTATATCTTAGCTGCAACACAGTCTTTGTTTTCAGCGTTTCCTCTCATAGATAAACTGTTGCCTTTTTTCTTTATTCCACTGTATCAGCGATACATCTAAACTCAGTAACAGTCATATATCCTCTCCTTCTCTTCATTTTGTCTTGTTTTCTCCCTCCCTTCGTGCCTCTTTGTCTTCCTCGTAATCCCATAATGCTGCATCGAGGCAATGTGTGTTGACAGAGACGGTTAGATGCTGATGATGTTGACAAAAGTTCACATGGTATCAGGTGATGTTGATGTGTGTGATCATTCTATGGGGTGTCCAGTGAGACAAACAGAAATAGGATCAATCAATTTGTAATGGCTTAGAGCTGAGATTGAAAATGCCGGACTGAGGGCAGCAATGACATTATTTAAGGTTAAAGCAAGAAATGAAATTCTCAGCAAAAGGGCATTTTGATCCCGAGATTGGAGGCAGTTGTGCTTCTGTGTGTGTTTAAGTGTTGCATTGTGATTCTCTTCATGCTGTCTGCATGTAACATTTAGCATTGGATGCAGCGAGTTCAATACTGGACACATGCAGGTGAATCCTCTTGTCAACTATAAACCAATCCATCAAAGTTCTTTTTCCAGAACATGAAAGCATGAGATCGTGTGACTCTGAGTACTGTGTGGCTTAAAGCCGATTTAGTACAGTTTAGTTGTTCGTGTCTGTGTGCGTCAATGTGTCAGATTAATAAACGCTTTGGGGGAAATCAGAGTTGATATCTGGGTGTTGTAG
>NC_041339.1:29578741-29596241 GCF_004354835.1 Perca flavescens
CTCCACGTCGCTCCGCTCCACACAGAAACGCACGCTTTACGTCAGGTAACACAAACACACAGCGGTCAGAGTTGACTGATTGTCTAGTGTCCTTCGGTGTGACACAACTATTATAAGGTCTTATCTCGGCTATCTGCTTGACGTTTTGTGTGTGTGAGATGCTGAAAGAGAGGTTATCACGTTTAAAATCACAATTAGATCTGTCTGGCAAATACTGTCGAACACACAAACACATCCATTGCCTGTCAACTTGATTTTCTGTGTGTGTGTGTGTGTGTGTGTGTGTGTGTGTGTGTGTGTGTGTGTGTTTCTCTGTCCTCTTGTCCTTGCCTGTCCTGGTTGTTCAGGCTTCTCTGAATCACCCCGTCTATCCTTACTTTCCAATGCAGAGCCCAGAAGCAGTGTCAGTCCTAATCCGACTACACTTTTGAGATCTTCACAAGAATCACAGAAGTATTGATTAAATGCTAGGTTGCTGGGTCCAGATAAGTCACATTGAAGCTCTTGGAAGATCAATACAATGGAAAACAAAGACCGGAAAAGCAGCTGTAATGATCACACTAATGATTTATTTCACTGGTTTGGCTTTAGGAAACATTTTAAGGTTGTATTGGTTAAGCTTCAACTGAAAATGACTTCAAAACATTTGTTGTTGGAGAGCAAATATCAGCCACAGTCTGTAATTTGAATTTGAAACATTTCAAGTTTTTCTAGATGTGTATTTCACTCTTGGATGAATAAAAGTGACTCCAATGAGCAGTCAAAGAGGGAGAAGGCACGATGAATTTTTATGAATACAGGCAGACTGTTGGAGTTGTGTCAGGGGTTACGCCTATAACAAGCAGCGGCTTGAACACTGACCCAGAGGAGGGTTACATTGTTTGGGATGACATCCGGTTAAATATTCATTGAACTTTGACAGTCATTTAGAAACACAAAGCCTCACAATTATATCTGTGTAAACCACATCAAGAGCCCACTATCAATAGTTGCTTATTGTGCAACAAGATACTTTTAAAGGAAAAGGGTGAGAACAATCTAACATTTTTACCATTTTGGCATTTTGTAGGCTTGCTCCATTATCAGTTGGAGTAATTCTGACTATTTGATTGTTAACAAAGAGTGCCATTTCAGAAGAGGCTTAGGTCAGAATTTCAATCTCAAGGGTTCAAGAACAAGAACAATTTGAATTTATTTTGACAGTCTTGCACACAAAAAGGAGCAAGAGTTAAAGATATCTAGATGTCTTATAGAGGATTTTTTTAAATTAGTAAGTAGTAAACTGTGAAGAGTGTCCCAGTCATGACTAATAAACCTAAACTGGCTCTTGGTTGACATTGTGACATACTCTTGTGCCTGTAACATCACCTTAGGTTTGAGAAATGAGCACCAAAACATTCAGTGTTTGTTTCTATATCTGGTCCAAGCATGAAAGGAAAATCTGACCTAAACTGTGTGCAAGTGGCCTGGAAGGAAAAGGCAGCTGCTGGAACAGAGTCACCTCTCTCACAGACTGAGTCACAAACACAGCAGGGCTGGGCTCAGACTCTGTACAGGCAGCTAGAGGCCAAAGGTCACATTCAGCTCTCTGGAATCTGTAGTCCAACAAGTGTCAGAGATTTATCAGACTGACGGTGGGACAAGTTGATTGATTTTTATTGAATATGTGACTGAAATATGATTCTTTTTATTACATTGTTACGAGTGTGTTCTAGCCAGCACCTGCGGACCCACAATGCTTTGTAAATCCTTGAATGACCTACTTGGCATACCCACCAAAAAAATGGACCATCCCCTTTGTGAACTATAGATTTCATAGAAAAATATGAGGAGACATTGCAGCTGCTTGCCGTCACCCTTAGTAAATTTTTAAGTAGTCACCCATAGGCATAACTATCATTAGCATAAATTAAGCATGCACCCACTGTGCACGATATTTCCCGCCACTGTCCTCGGGCCGGGCCGGGCAGGGCCCTTGATCAAGCATTTGTGTTTTTTTTAATCATTACTTTATTAGCCTAATTGGGTGGGGAGAAAGCTATGCCTCTCCAGCTTCTCCCGTAGCTCTGGGTAGATGTCCTGCACTGACTTGAGTGTAAGGTAAACTGTGCTAAATCGTGTTTCACCCGTCTGTAGCACTGTCTTTGTTAATTGCGCAACCAGGCCAGATTGTTTGAGATATCTCACGAGTCCTTTAGCAGCAGATATGGTCTCTCCTATGTCCGGCGCGTTGTCGGTCAGTGCGTCGTGGCAAAGGACAGTATTAATTAGGTGATTGAGGCAAGAAAGTCTCCTATATGGTTCCACGGCTTTGATTATGTTGCTGCCTTGATCGCGTTATTGAGTTTTTTTTTGTTTTTTTTTACATTTCTTCATTTGGATCCATTTGTGATCCATTCCATTCTGAATAAACAAACAACACTGTTTAGCCTACATACATTCGTCCTTGTTGCATTATTCATTAAGATAATTCTAAACAGATTTCTGTAGTTCAAACAACTCAGAATTGTAGTTGAGAACATCAGGTATAACGGCCCACGTATTAAAAAACTGTCTGCTTTAAATCGGGCTCGGGCTCATGATTACAGTTAATGTGTCGGGCCGGGCCGGGCTCGGACACAACGTGCACGGGCTCGGGTAGGGTTGGGCTTGATTTTTTGGGCCCGATCTAATCTTTAAAGTGAGGAGAAATGGCGTGTCCACTGCTCATTTGATTAAATCAGAAGAAGCCCGCATTAGCATATTTACACATTGATTGTTTTGATATGCTGAAAAACATTTGCTGCATTTGAGTGAAATGGTGCAATAATAATGAACGTTTTTAGTTTATTAAGTTTATTTAGCTATAACTACATTTTTTGCAAAAAAAGAGGAAGATTATAGTATTTTAAGGCAAATTTAAACCTATAGTGTGCAACAATTTATTTTAATGAATGTCCGTTATATTCGAGCCATTGCCAGATGAGTTGATACAAAGCATTTTAGCATGCTAACATTTGCTAATTCGTCTTAAACACATAATACAGAAACCACACAATATTACTTTTGCAGGTATTTGTTCAAAATCCAAAATATTGGACAAATAAAAATTCTGACTTGATAATAACACTAGACAAGGTGTTATTACTATTCGTCCTAAAGGGACCATGGATTTCTGGACAAAATGTCATGCCAATAGTCGTTGAGATGTTTCAGTCTGGTCCAACATGGTGGAGACGCCTATGTTGGCATCTCTTGAGCCACGCTGCTAGCATGTTATAAAACAGAGCACTCTGTACCTGACTGTATAATTGTGGACTTAATAATGGAGCTTAATGACAACGTTCTTCAGAGTTTTGTCAAAACCAGGCCATGATCATTTCAAGGTTATATAGAATAATGAATTAAACCTCCCCAACAGCCCACATAATAAATCACTGTTGTAATAGGTGGCTGCATATATGAAAAAAAACACCTAACCCTAAAACTATTCTAACAAAAGGTTTCTCAGCTGTTTTTCTTTAGTATTAGGTGTCCTTAATAACATACTAAAAGTTTACCAAAGTTTGACCACTATAAAAGTGTAATTTTCAAGATGGCGTCCAAGATTGGCAGGAAGCCCTCAAAATATCCTAACTCATTATTTGACCTAGCCAAGTAATCTTGGTGTCTAACCACATGTTTTCTGGGTCTATGAATCCATTGGACTTGTCTAAATTGCACTGACATGATGACATACTTATGGAATACATTTAGTGTGATTACTGTAAAGTATTATCTTTTTTGGGGTAAACCAGAGATGTAAACGATTTAGCCTATGTCATGAAACTCCTATTCAGTACGCCTTTTTGGACACATACCCTTTCTTTGCTAAAACACAGACTTAACATTCAATGTAAAAGTTATTCCACCCAAAAGTAACTTAAATTACTTTTACCACCACCACACCTAGGGCTGGGCGATATGGAGAAAATCAGATATCACGATATTCTTGACCAAATATCTCGATATTGATATTGAGGCGATATTCTAGGGTCGACAATTGGTGCTTTAACAAAATATCTTCACGCTTAGATTTTAGATAAATAATCTTCAGTAATGTGGACATAATGACTAAGTGGGGAAAAGGCAATTAATAGAACAGCAAGAACAGTCTGGTAAGTTCAGAAAATGACATCACTTTACCGTAATACAGCCTTTAAAACCAGGAGAAGACACTTATGCCATATTACGATATCCAAAATCTAAGACAATATCAAGTCTTATATCATGATATCGATATAATATTGATATATTGCCCAGCCCAAACCACATCCCTGCTCACTGGGAACAGTTATTTTCCCTCAGTCTGGCAACAGGTGAAGCCTCCTGTCTCCATGGTACCTGAACCTTCAGAACTCCTATATTACGTGTGGTGGGTAAAAACAAAAAAAAGAAGAAAAAAAGAAAAGAAAAAAATATACGCTACTGGTCAAAAGTTTTAGAACACCCCAATTTTTCCAGGTTTTTATTGAAATTCATGCAGTTCAATGTCTTATTGTACTCTGAAATGAAAGAATAGAAAAAATGAACAATTTAAGTTAAAAGAGAAATCATGGAATCAATTTATAAACCAAAATGTATTCTAAATATTTGATATACTCATCAAAGTAGCCCCCTTTGGCAGATATAACAGCTGAACACACTCGTGGCATTCTTTCTACAATGGAAACCAAATATTCTTCAGAAAGTTCTTCCCAACTCTATTGCAGAAGTTCCCATGAATGTGTGGCACTTGTAGGTTGCTTTGCTTTCACTTTTCTGTCCAGTTCATCCCAAACCAGAATCAATGGGGTGACAGTGCTGGCCACTCCATGTTTTTAAGCTTACCATCTTGTTCTTTTTTGCTAAGGTAGTTCTGGCATAGCTTGGACTTATGTTTTGGGTCATTATCTTGCTGTAGGATGAACCCCTGACCAACTAGGTGCATACCAGAGGGTACTGCATGGCGCTGCAAAATGCTGTGGTAGCCGTTTTGGTTCAGGGTGCTTTTCATTCTGTACAAATCACCGACCCTGGATCCAGCAAAACAGCCCCAGACCATCATGCTTTCTCCTCCATGTTAGACAGTTGATGTCACACACTGAGGAACCATCATTTCGCCTACTCAACGGCGTACAAAAATCCTGCGTGATGAACCGAAGATTTCAAATTTTGATTAATCAGTCCATAACACCTTCTTCCAGTCTTTAGTAGTCCATTGGCAGTGTTTCTTGGCCCAGGCAAGCCTCTTTTTCTTATTCTGACGTCTTAGCAATGGCTTTCTTGCTGCAACTCGACCTATCAAACCTGCAGCTCCAAGTCTTCTCTTTACAGTTGAAACTGAGACTTGCTTATTACGACCACTATTAAGCTGTGCTTGAAGCTGTTGTCCTGTGAGCCGCCTATCACGCAAGCTGCTGACTCTCAGAAACTTGTCTTCTGATTCTGTTGTGGCTTTGGGTCTGCCAGACCTCTTCCTGTCACAGTTTCCCCCAGTTTCTAAGTGCCTTTTGATGGTGAAGAATACTGTACTCACTGACACCTTGACTTTCTTCGCAATTTCTCTGTAGGAAAGACCAACATTCTTAAGTGTTATGATGGTCTGTCTCTCTTCCATTGTTAATTGCCTTTTTCCCGCCATTTTTATAGCAACACACTACTTTCTGCAGTACAATACTGTTCAAATAATGCTCATGAGGGTACGGTACCACAGTGTGTTCCAACAATACTTTTATACAAACAGAGGGGGTTGTAAGTAATCCAGACAAGTTGGAACACCTGTGGGAATTGGTAGCACCAACTTTCAAAGCTTGATCAACCTCCATTGCTGCAGAACAGCTTTACATTGTTTACCCATTTCTTGTTCCCTGAAAAAGGCCTTTTTGTAAAATACTGAAATGTACATTATTTTTCAGTTTTGGGTAACCTTACTTTTTTTTAACCTCAGGCAGTTCACCACTTACCTTTGTACCATTTCAAGCTATTCATTGGACTTGAACTGCTAAAATTTCAATAAAAAACTAAAAAGATTGGGGTGTTCTAAAACCTTTGACCGGTAGCGTATATTACAGCACAAATGTCTTAGTGTCATTTTATGGGGGTATCAAAAGAACATTTGAAAGATTTCTAACACATGACAAAGGCCAACAATGTGAGTGTATTAAGAGAGGATGACATTGTTGGATTAGCTTGAGGAAAAAGTACACTCCAAATGCAATTTTGACCATGAGTCACATTGTTGTAAACCAAGAAACTTGCCCCATTTGCTGTAAAAACTTAAGAGATGGCTCTGATGTGGTAGAGGTTCATCAGAAGGGAGCTAATGGACAGAAACCACCAACACTAGGCAAAACGATATGAGAAATATGCAATTACTTAAGGGAAATTTTATTATTAAATTGTAATTGTATTTGCCCTTATTTTTTGCATAAATATGCTTGTAACCAATTGCTTTAATATATATATAATTGTGCTTGTAATCAGTTATTTATCATACAAATATGCTAATTAGAATATTACATGGCTAAAACATGTATAAGGTACCAGTATTCATGGTGTAATAGGAATACAAAGTAGTAATGGTCTTTTTAAGGACCTGGCGGCCGCCATTTTGAAAATGGGGCCTTTCTTGAAGTCAAACTTTGGTAAACTTTTAGTATGTTTTTAAGTACATCTGATACTACTGTAAACCACTGAAAAATCTTTTGTTAGAATTTTTTTGGGGTCAAGCCATATTTGCAGCTGAATATAATGAAGTTCCTGTATCTGGTTACTGCACAAAAATGACCAATCAGCATGAAATAGGAAAATGGAGGGCTCAGACTGGCAACTGATTGGTCGAGGCAAGGCTGTTTGTGCGTGACAGATTGGGGCTGTCTGGTGCTGAGGGTGTGTGTGTGTGTGTGTGTGTGTGTGTGTGTGTGTGTGTGTGTGTGTGTGTGTGTGTGTGTGTGTGTGTAAGAAGACTAACCTTTTCCCAGAGGAAATGTCACTGAGGCAAGGTGACATATGTACGATTGTCCAGGTGTGTGCGTGCGTGTGTGTGTGGCTCAATAGCTTGGCATTGTAATATACTGCGCAAAGATCCACCTGGAAAGGCAGGGATAGCTACAAAGTCTTTTCATTTTTTTAGTATTTTATTCATGCAGCTGCATATTGTACATATTAGGATTTATTTGCTATAAGAGCAGACAAATATAAAGTAAGGTAAATTGCTAACAGACCTGATATGTTATGGTCAAACAATTTGCATGATGCATTGATTGGTGTTTTGAGGGCTGTATGGCGGCTTAGACTCGGGTCTCACTATGCACTGAAGAAATAAACCAATATCTGCTGTACTTTAGTGCAGATATCTATTTCAATGCATTTTATTCAACCAAAATGTTTGGTGATATTTGTTTTTTGAAACTGAATAATATGCTTTTAAATTGCTCAGGGGCTTTTTTGAGTAAGTTGTTTGAATGTGGTCTGACTTTTATTCTGATAATATATTATATTTTATCAGATTTATAATATGATAATAGCAAAAGTTCAGCATGCAGTATAAATAAAAGAACAGTTACAAAACTATTACTTACTTATTGTTTTGAATGATCCTACGGTCGCATTCCAGTGAATTACCCTGCATATTCACCACTGAAATAAAGTCCATGTTTGCATTAATCTTATACAAGTATTCAGTGAAAAGTTAAAACACAATGCAGTTTGAACAATATTTTTGGCTGTGCAAAAAAGCACTCACTATGAAAAGGTGTAAAAGATGACCAGGTGTTTCTGTTACACTGCAGTAATTACTGTGTTCC
Organism: Perca flavescens; assembly: GCF_004354835.1. Lineage (NCBI taxonomy): Eukaryota > Metazoa > Chordata > Actinopteri > Perciformes > Percidae > Perca > Perca flavescens. The sequence goes on from NC_041339.1 coordinate 29,586,547, forward strand.
TTCACTCGAGTAATTGGATTTCAGAGATTCCCACATAGGAATTAAAATGCCTGTAATACTGACCGCTGGTATTTAATTTAGAGTTACATGTACATGTGGCCTTAGTAATAAACGATCCATTAGGGTAACCTTGCTAAAAAAAATCCATTTGGGATTTGTGGAACTCATTTTTTTTAAACTGTACTTCATATTTCTCTCTTGGTGACATAATGAAGGAAAGGAATGTTATTTATTTACTCACATCAGTTGCCCTTTACTGTATGTATCTGTGGACCCACTAATGTAAATGCAGCCCTGCACCTTCTTTACAGCATTTCTTGTAACCTTTCACATGCTGCCACTTCAAAACATTTCAATTTATTGCACATAAACCGCAGTACTATGAAATTTGAGGGACATGTTGAATTTCAATACAGTAAGCCAGCACTACTATGCTATTTGATTATACAAATGTCCACAGATATGTCAACAGGTTAAGACACACACACACACACACACACACACACACACACACACACACACACACACACACACACACACACACACACACGGTATTAGGCCAGTCTAAAGCACTTCAGCAATTCCTGTGTTCCTTCACTCTCGTAATCAGATTTCAGAAGATCCCATATAGGAATTGAATTGACTTTAATACTGAGAACAGGTAATTGATTTGGAGTTACATTTACATAGCTGTGGCCTTAATAATACCACACACTATCCATCAGTGTAACCTGGCTGCTGCAAAAATCATTTGGGATGTGCGAAACTCCTAAAATGAGAGCCTTCTTGTTTGTTTTCTTCTATCAGGTTATTTATATACTCACATCTAACAGCTGCCCTTTATTTACTCTTGTATGTATCTGTGGACCCACTAATGTAAATGTACCCTCCACTTCATATCTCTTGTATGTCCTGTAACCTTTCACATGCCGTCTCCTTTTCTTATGTCCTTTACTAATTTAGAACATTTTAATTTCTTATAATACCGAAACATCTCTAAATGTCTCACTAAGTTGTGAAACTGCTGATTCAGTACCAATATTTTGGTATATTTAGTTTTAGTTTATTTGTTTCACAGAACATAAAAAACTAATTACATTAAAGAAATACAAAAATACATGTGAGGGTGTGGTAGAAACCTGTAACAGCTTATATAAAAACCACAACCAAAGGACATAACACAAATGTAGACATACAAAATCAAAAATACATTTGAATGCAATAAAGAGAAATACATGTAAAGACACAGAAATAATTGCCATCTGATCTAATGATATTCTGATCACAGCAGAATACCTATTTTATACATAACATAATACAATACTACTTTTTACATGTTTGCACTCATACCCAGACCTAAGCAATGTAGTCTAACCACAATCTTTCACTAGACCTAAACAAGTTTTTTTTTTTTTTTCTGAAACCTAACCAAGGTTAACAATAGTGTTGCCGCATCATCAAACAGATTTTTTTTTCAACAGTGATTCGTGCCACAGACAAATTATGCCATTGCGTGCTGACAGGGGCATCATATCCGAAAAACTTAACGTGTTATTGTAGAGGGAATGGACAGTGTATTATTTTTATTTTTTTATTTGGAGGATTTTTTTTTCCTGTAATTAGTACCACACCCCATTTTTTTCTAGTAAAATTTCAAGAATTATCAGGAAAAAACATACCTGTAAAATAATCTGTTACTGGCCATGGTGCCTGGTGGTCCTGGCGCTCCCTGCTAATAACTTAGACCAGTTGCCACCAGTTTGATCTGGTTTAAAGATCACCAAGTCACATTTTAGCAGCCAGCTAAATATATAATGCACCTTGTGAAGGTTACTTTTCTCATCTTTAATCTAACATCAATAAAACACGAGGTTGTGTTTTTTCGTACTGATGTCAGACTCTCTGTCTACCTCTCTGTCTGATGATTTTCTCTCTCAGTTTCTCCTTCCCTGTCTATGTTCTGTTTTATTGATGAAGGCAGTAGGGACTTTAGGGGATGCCAGTTATTTCAGCTCTAGTTCCTTTGCACGCACACACACACACACACACACACACACACACACACACACACACACACACACACACACACATTGCTGGCCTACTTTTCCAGGTCTTTTCCCTCTGGACAGGTTTGGAACTCTGTGGTCACCGTTCAGACACACACACACACACACAACATACGCACACAATTGCACTAAACACACTGACATTCGCGCAGACAGATGTGTACAACTGCACACACAAACACACACACACACACACAGAGGCATGTACACACAGACAAGGGCATAAATTACTACTGTAGGAAAGCAGTCCTCAGCTGTTTTGGATTTTATTTACTGCAACACTGTCTATCTGTCTTGTCAGTTTGTTTTATTTAAGTGTTTATTATAGCAGTCAAGATGTTGGCAATAGTTGAGAGAAATGTGAAAGGCATCAGGACAAATTGGATTAAGGATATAAAATATATAGTGACATTTATGACATTTCTTGCTGTGTTTGGTGGTTTCATACTTAGGACAATGCAAAACAAGAAGCATTAAATCATCAGTCACTAAATGAATCACAAATCTGTTTGTGTCCCCTCCAGCAGATTCTCTTGTCACACTGCAATTGAGTATTTTTTGTGAATTTTTGACTAAATCTGTATGCTTGTTTTTTTTCTGTCTGGCTGTCTGCAGAGCGTTGTTCGACTACGACGGAAGTGCGCCAGATCTGAGCGCTCCCAATCAGGCCCTGCCATTTCATTTCGGGGATGTTCTCCATGTGAGCAGTGCTGGCGAAGAGGAGTGGTGGCCCGCCCGTCACCTCAGCCCCCCACCTCCAAACTGCCCTGAAGTCGGAGTCATCCCCAGCCGCAGGAGGTCAGAGACTTCAAATGGTTTTGGATGGGAGTGGGCAGCTGATTTTATTTGAAGTCTGTGAGCTAGTTCAGGCAGTTAGCTGAGTAAACTGACTCCTCTCACTGCAGCACACAGTATATCTATTTCTTAATCATCAAATCATGACAATGCACTCAAGCCGTCAGTGCTCTGCTTAGCTACTCCTGTCTGTTACTTGCTGCTGCCGCCTCTTTTCTGTAGTATTTGGAAAACCTCCACCCATGAATCCACCTTTATTTCCCAAGAGCGAAGTTAGTATCGCTTTTTGGCTGTGGTGGGCAGCTGTGGCTCAGTGGTAGAGCGATTGCCTGCCAATCGGAAGGTTGATGGTTTGATTCCCCTGGCCCTGCAGTCCCATGTCAAAGTGTCCCTGGGCAAGATGCTGAACAAGATGAGAAACCTCTTTCTTTTTCACTGCTTTTCCCTCCTCCCCCCCCATTACCTCTTCTCTCCTCCTTGTACTCTCCTCTCATCCTCCTCCTTGTCCCCTCTTTCTTCTCCTTCTCCTCTTTCTCTTGCACTGCACCTGTTCCTCTCATTCCCTCCTATCCTCTCCTTCTTTTCTCCTCTTCTCATTCTCCTCTTACCTTTTTCCGGTCCAGGACAGCTCTCAGTGGTGGAGAGTTTCAAATTGGTTTCAGTTTTAGTTGGCGTGTGATTTTTTGCTGCAAACATCATCATTATTTAGAATCTGCTGATTGTAAACCCGTGGTGGAAACTCCTTCCTCTCACCTCACTTCTTTTTTTCCCAGTGGAGGAGGTGACAGACAGATGTTGATAGGTTTCCGAGGTGGGAAGAGATGACGATTTAGAACGAGCCCGTCGGTGACATGGAGAGAGGTGACGAGGATGGAGGGATGTGGAAAGTATGGAAGTGTTAAGATGAAAGCGAATAAGAAGAATGATGGATTAGAGGCAACAAGGATGAGTGGGAGTGAGCGAATGGAAATATATAGAGTGATGGATGTAGAGATTGTCAGGGGTTTAGACAGTGGGGTATTAATAGACGGAGGTGTTAGAATAGAAGCTGGGTGTTAGAGGCTGGTGCATTAGGGGTAATAGAATAACTGAGTTATAGATTATAAAAAATAACAGAACTTTACTTATTATAGAAAAACAAGTATTAAAGAAGATATCAGAGTATAGCCACCAGAGGTTTGGCTATTAAAAGAGGAGGCATTGAATACAGGATCATATAATATAGGTGTAAAAGCTGTGGGAGAAGAGTGTTGATCAATTATTGATTATTAGAGTGGTATGAGGTCTAATATATGAAGTTAATTATTGAAATAAGCAGCTTTTTTATTCTTTATATAACTTTAATTTAATTTATACTTTATTTCCTGCCTGGCTCCCCTCTCCCTCTCCTCTTCCCCTCTATGTCCTCCACCTGCTTCTCATCCACCCTCCTTCTCTTTTCCTCTCCTCATTTCCTCCTCTACTACACTCCCCTCTATCTCCCTTCCTCTTCTCCTCCTTGTCTCCTCCACCTCTTTCTTCTGCTCCTTATTCTGTTTCACCCGCCTTCTCTCCCTTTCCTCCATCCTCTCCTCCTTCTAAAAATTCCTTCCCCTTCCTCTTTCTCCTCCACCCACTCGTCATCCTCTCCTTTTCCCCTTCTCCTTTTCTTCACTGCCTCTCCTCTTCCTTAGTCCCCTTCTGTCATCCTCCTCCTCGCCCACTTCTTCCTCCTCTACTGTTCTTCTGTCCTCTCTTCCTTATCTTCTCTTTTTTTGTTCTGTTTTACCCTCTCCACTCTAGTCCCTCCTCTCCTCTTCCTTCTTCGCTAACTCATCCTCCGCTCCTCTTATCCCCACACCTCCCGTCTCCTCTCCATCTCAAGTAATAGCTACTGGAATGTGCTGATGCAGGAGAGTGAACATGCTCCGGTGAAGGTATTGTTGGGTTTTAAAGCCTTTCAGAGCCCAGCTGTCACCAGGGATTAAAAAATTAGAATAACCTGCAGTCTAATGGTGTTCCTTTATTGTTTAATTTTTGCTGTGGACCTCGATGTCCCTGGTCTGTTTTTGGTGACAGTTGTTTTACAGACATTAGGAGGCTAAAAGCTTTGGATAAAAACACATCTGGCTTTTCAGCTTAGCAATAAAATGAGCTGCTTCAACGGAGAACCTGAATTGAAATTCTAGCGTTGCATGTGATTATCAGTAGGGTTGGGTACTGAACCCGGTACTTTTACCGGTACTACCGAGTATTGGTTCACGTTAAATCAAATGGTGCCAAATTTTGGTACCTGAGAGTAAGCGCAAGCTTATCTGTCCTCTCTGCATGTTGACAGAGAGTAGAGGTCCGTGTCGGACGCAGAGGTGCGGACGGAGCAAACTACGTCGGCTCTGCAGTTTTGTTGAAGTCACAGTGAGTCACGGCAATGCCAATAAAGCAGTTTCAAGTGTGGTTACAGTTTTTCAAAACTTCACACAGACACCTTTCACTGTGATATGATATTAATGGCGAGCCGAAAGCAGTCGGAGCTGTTGACATTACACTTCCTCTGAGACGAGAAGACACAACGGTGGTTTCTGTGCCCTGGGGACTGACTGACTTTATTTCTACAGTACCTTTCCTAAAAGTGCTTTACATGAAACATTAAAGAGCAATTAAAAACGGTCATGATGAAAATAAAACAGTCACAATAATACAAGAATAAAAGTTACAGTGAGTAAGAAATGAATAATTTTTCAATTTAATAGGTTGTAGGGATGGGTTTGGGAGGAGAGAGGAAGGGGTTTTATTTTTATTTTTGTTTAATTTCTTTCAGTGTAAAATATTCTAAATAAATAACGTGTAATGTTCTAAGTAAATAGGTTTGGAATTATTTTTACAACTGAAATAATTTTTTGTAATTACAGAGGGAAAGTACCGAAAAAGTAGTGGTATTGGTTCAGATGCGAAAGGTACCCAACCCTAATCACCAGCAGGAAGAGGCCCTGCACAGGAATTGACAAATCTAAATTTTAACTTTGCAGACAAAGCTGTCTCCTTAGCAGGAGCAAGCAGAACCCTCTATGACAGGGGTGGCCAAACTACGGTTCCTGGGCAATCTGCATCCCGCTGCTCGTTTTTAAATGGTCAGGGGTGGATTTTTAAAAATAGGGCATATTTCTGATACATTGTACTGTGTGTACATTGCACATCCTAGTTCAAACACTAGATGTCCCTCCCATCTTTAACAACTACTTGACCTAAAAATATTGAATACTTGATAAAAACATGAACATGGTGGAACCAAACAGACAAAAGATAGCGAGTGAGTGCTGAAAATTTCAGAAAGCGTTGACTTTTTTGAACACTTTCATTTTGAAATTTAGCTGTGCTTGTTAGTCTGCATCTTACTAATAATAGACTTGCAGATTTACACATAGCACCGTCATCTCTAAGGCCATGAACAGAAACCAATATATGGAATTGTCTGCCTGTTCTGCCTGTTTTAACTGAATTTATTTACAGATTAACACATAACACCATACTATTTTAAGTGGGCACTTAGGTCATGCACTGTATTAGAGTTTTTAAGTAATGAATTCATTCAAATAAAATTTAGGAGCAGCAGATACAGAAATACTTTTTGTAATGTGTGGGCACACCAATAACCAACTGTAATGGCCAACGTTAATCTGTATAGTGTTGCGTAGTTATTTTGATATGGGGTTTTCTGTTCTAGAAACGCTGATTTCATTGCAGTGGAACTGGTTGAAAACTATGCATTTACTATTGTTTGGCCTGTGACTCCTTGTACTTTTTGGTTTTCGGCCTACAATCAAAAAGGTTTGCTCTCCACCCTTGCTCTATGAGGAGAAAGTGTTGTTACTACCCTAAGTTACATAATATCTGAATGAAAAAGTCGAAAAATTCAAACAGCTGCCTCTCATTACTATTCAAAAATCCCATAATCTCATAGTGCTGCTTATAGACAAGATATATCCAAAAACACTTGTAGGAAACTATTAAATCACTTTTGGAATAAATGGACATTATGTGATATTTTGGCTTTGTTTGTATATTTTTTGGATGTGAAAAGATCTGACTGTTAAAGTACTTCGAGGAGATCAAATACAGTTCACATTTGCCTGGTTAAACCCCCATTATTTTACTGTGAGCAATTACTGTTGTGTAGGCAGTGTTTTGCAATGAATAATGTCTGACATGCATGAAGAAAGTCCCAAGGATCAATGCCTGATTTGTTTAACGTTTCAGATATTTTTGTCTCAAATCTTTCCCTATACACCATATCCTGTGACAGAGAAGCTACATGTCTTCGCTTCCTTCCAAACTGTGATGTTTGTGCTGATTTGAATGCATGAAAGAGAAATGAATTCCTCTTAATGTTTTTTTGTTTTATTTTTGTGTCTTTTAATCTCACAGGGCAGAGAAAAAGGAGAGGTCGAGGTTAAAGATGGTCAGAGTGACGAGGTCTCAGGACAGATCGGTGAGTAGCAACCTGATTTATGAACCTTAAAACGATGTTTGGTCCTCTCAAAGGTCACAAAAGTCACATTACAGTTAACCTTATTGGTTGTTGGTGCACTAACCAGCATGGTGTTCATTACTCAAATGAGTATAGTAGTAGGACAGATGAATGCAGCAGAAATAACCATCCTCCCTTTTCATCTATAACATTAACAATTTTAAACAATTATTAAACAATTAGCAACATAAAACATGAATACAATGTGGGGTCACGTAGACAACTGGGGTAGTCTACGTGATACGCAGGTATAAACCTTATACCCACTAGAAAAGGTCAAGAATTTCCATATATCCACTTTCAAAAGCGTGAGGTAATGTAACGTTTTGGTCATAAATTTCCCCTGTCTGTGTTGCGAGTCACCTAGGAACAACAACACAGTTGCTTGGCGGTCATTCTCTGTGGAAACATGAAATTAACTAATGTGAATCACTAAAGTAGATATATGAAATGAAAGCCAACTCAAACTACACTCTCATTATTTTGGTAAGCCTGCCCCTGAAGCTACTGCAGCTTTCGGGTGACACTGCAGCAGACAGTTAGCCTGGCTCCGCCCCCCTACGTACTTCCGTTCAATTTTAATTTTCCTTCAGTACGTCGTCTGGGTTTGCGGTATATTTGCAGGTTTTCTCTGGCTGAGAACGATGACGTTGAGGTTGTGCGCTAGTTTGAGTTGTAGTTCCGTAATGGCGGCGGAGAAAGAAGGGTTAGGGAACCCATTTGATCCGTTGTGGCAACGCTGCCGAATATCCAGAAGTTAAAGCGCCGAGCAAGAACAATCTTTGCTGAGTTTTGTTGGTGGCCATGATGTTGTGGCCCTCCTCCCCACGGGGTTTGGGAAAAGTTAGATTTTCCAGCTCGCTCTGTTAGTGGTGAAGGAGTAGGCTAAGGTGAACGCTAGCAATGCTAAGCCGACTTCATGATCAAACGTTAGCGATTGGTTATGGCAGATCCAGAGTGGCTCTGGGCAGATCCAATAGTTTTTTAACTTCAACAGGGTACCCGCCTTCAAGGAAGTTAACACTTGTCAATGGAGAGTGGCCAGACCAAATAATTTCTAATAAGGGCCAGACTCTCTGTACAAACGACGGTTACGTTACAGAAACTACAGAAAATGAGCCAGATGAGGCTGATGCTATACGCAGTAACGTTACAAAAAAATGTATGGGGTTGTGGCCGGGTTGGGTCAGTGGTAGAGCAGGCGCACATATACTGAGAGGTTTATGCCTCGACGCAGGGGTCCAGGGTTCGAATCCGGCCTGTGACAATTTCCCGCATGTCTTTCCCCTCTCTCTCCCCTTTCTCACCTAGCTGTCCTGTCAAAAATGAAAGGTGGAAAAGCAAAATGTATGGGGTTGTCGCTCTGGGACACGGGCGAGAATGAGGTTGGGGGGGAAAAATCACAGTATACTCACTACAATAGACTAGATTACACCACTGTGTGAAACTCTTAATAATACCTTTCCATGGAGCTTCAGTCCTCAGATGAAAACAGAACTGATGTGTTGAGATGCTGTTAAACCAGGTGCAGTAGGAGGTTTGACATTGTGTTATTTGGAGAGGAAAGTGTTTTTCCACTTGTCTACTCAATTATATATATATAACCGTGCTGTTCAAAAAATCAGAGTGGACACAATTCTTCCACACATTGATCGTAAACCTTTCTTCCATTTCTCATTTAAGCTGTCTCAATGCGAGAGCAACAACCCTTAAATCAAATCAAATCACGTTTGTTTATCACATACTCAATCAATCCTACGCACTACAATGTGCAGAAATGAAAAGTGCAGAAATGAAAAGTACGACCATGAGTGGGTTTCAGAAGAATTGAAGCACTATGACCGGTACAAATAACATTAACATATGGTAAAGATATGGAAAATGAATTAATTCAACAGGATCCACCTAGGATCAAATGCTTTAGCTCTACAGAAGTATTACAGACAGGTATATATACAGTACTGTCAGTACGATTTAATAATTTCATAAGTGATATTAAATGCATAATTTATTGTAAATTCTTTAACATAGAAAGCCAGTGTAGCTTGAGCATCAGCATTCTGAATGAGCTGTATCTGTTTAAAAAGCTAATTTAGAGAGACGTAAAGGTGGATGGACAAACTGTTGCACTGATGTTGAGACGATTATTCCTTCTTATTATTACATTAGTCATCCAGTCAGTCATTATGGTCTTTGTTGATGAGGAAATATTCTGATTACTCCATTTTAATGGCTTAATTTTTATCGGGAAAAAGTAACAAGTCACTGCTACTACTAATATCACATAAATATTCACAAATATCGTTTAATTAGCACTAGATTTTAAGAGT